>NC_067225.1:27884454-28149454 GCF_019924925.1 Ctenopharyngodon idella | reverse complement strand
GCTATTTTTATAGTGTCAGCGCATATTTGTGACATATTATTCACAGTCACAGGGAGATGCACTCCATTAGTGTATCTACAAAAGTCAGTACTTGGCAAGCAGTTTTATCACTGCTATTGAGGACACCTTGCTACCAATACATCCTGAAGTAACAGTCCATCTTTGATAGCATTGCAATGCAGTACATGTATTGAGTTTAGTGATGCATGCAAACAAGATCAAAATGTAATGTGTGTGTGATGTTGCCTGCAAAGATCATAGAAACTTGCCAAAGAATGAGAATGAGAGGATGAGAATGACAAGGTCAGTTGAAGGTCAAACTCATAGTTACGCTGTATAAACATCAATAGGTATTCTCTTGTGTCCTGTAAGGAATAGAGTTTCTCTTGGGTGAGTTGTAAATATAATCAATAACGATATGAGTCTGCTTTACATCAGCTGGTTTATGTGTCAGGATTTGTATGACTGAAAGGATCAATGTGGGTCTCCTTGAAATAGTCTCTTGACATCATGATCATGCATGGCCAGCCACCATATAACCAGCCTAATGAATGACTTCTTGAATTGAAGATTTCAATTCAGTATCACATTTTGTTGCCTTGGTTAGAGAGTTTTCTGCAGTATGCAAAAGCTTAATCATTTTTGAGTTTTTTATGTTTTACTGTGCATTAAATCCTTAATGTGAAATACTATATGATGTATAGTAAATTGATACATAATTTGCAGATGCCTCAATTCTTGACCTGAAAACAGGTCAGAATTTTTTAGTTTAATATCAGGAATATCTTTTCTGTGGATAAACAAAGCAAAATTGTTAAAATATTATGCAGCATACTTTGATGTTTCTAGATATGTATACATCTAAAACTATGTTTTTATTAGGCTTTGTTTTTTGTTTTTCTCTCTCTCCAATAGTTAGGATTAGTTAATGTATGCAGCATATTCCTTCAGGCTACCTTTTAATGACAATTACATTTTTAATGCCTCCTGACAATTTCTGTGCAAGGTTGTTTAATTTCAGGGCAGACTGTGATGGAGAAAAATCACCTCTGCATATCCAAGTTCAATGGGCCTAAAGGCCAAATGGGCCCCAGCAGGTTCAATTATAACACAGAATCTTATAAATCTGTGTTTGCAATAGGTGTCCATAGTTTTATAAATATACAGATAGAGAATTTACACTGTAGACTGTATTATTCTGTTAAGCTGGACTTGACCTGTTCTAGCATATTGCTTTGGCTTACTGTAAATGAGACTGCTAGATTTTTACATTTAATTGCTTAGCTGTTTCATTAAATCGTACTTATGGAAAATACAAGAAACCTCAAATCATAGGACACATACTGTCCTTTTAAGAGCGTGTTAGTGTGAGTTGCTGTGTGCGTGTAATGACAGCAGAGCCAGAGCTGAACGCGCTCATGCATAAACACGAGTTCATAATGTTACTGTGAAATAAACTTATTTCAGCACCAAATTATGCTTGCTCATTTTTCCGTTTATGGACTTAGCCAAAGCACAAATATTAAATTGCTGTGCCTTAAATCAGTAATTTAAACACAGATGTGCAATGATATTACTGTTAATCTCTGGGATACAAATGTTTACAGTTATAATACGTGCAGTATGATTCTTTTTTTATACACAATACTGTACTTTTGTTCCAGAACACATAAACACAGACTCTTTTGTATAATACCCAACCTGTCATTAAAATCCAGTGGTTATAACTCTCAAAGCTGTTTTTTAAGTATTATCTAGCTAGCATCCCAGAGGACCCACGTCCATTGGGCTTATTTTTTCCTAATTCAAATATATATATTTTTTTCTATTCACCTTATTTTAACTTGAGCTGGTGCGGCCATTTGTAACTTGAATGTGTCGAGGCTTCCGGTCTCATCCGCTTCCAGCTGTACAAAAACTTTAATTTATTATCGTAATTATAAACACAATGGCTTAAAGCGTATATTATTTACGCGTTACCATTTAGAGCATTTTGCCGGATTTAGAGTACTGAAATAGTCACTGAAAAATTCATTCTAAGTAGCAGCTACCTTTTTTTTTTACTTGTTTTTTTTTATTTTTTATGTTGCTTTCTCTTATCCCAGCTTAAAGCTCAAAGTATAGTTTGAAAGTATACTTTTTAAACATACGCGAGGATTTACGCGAATTTAATCATCTCGTCATACTGTACGCGCACCGCTGGATTTTTGTAACCGAACGTACTCGAACGCACAGGTCGCATATGTGCATTACATTTTTTTGCAGTAATTAGTTTATCCACAAAGTGCCCTGGGGGTGTCGATTCACAAGGTTGTCAATGAAAAACTGCATAAACAGAACAGACCGGAACGCATGCAAGCTACAGCGACAATGGAGGCCTACATAGGCGAGAGATTGTGCGAAGAAGTTAGGAAGTACCCTCATTTGTACAACTCTAGCATGAAAGAATACAAAGATGTTTACATGGGTTGTAACTCGTGGCGAGAGATTGCTTAAAACTGCGCATGTGTCGAACACCTGTGTATGCGTACGGGTCAAATGAAGTATACTTTCCAAGGGTGTGCGTTCAATTTTGCGCGTACACTAGCGTACGCATAAAAAAAACAAAGTATGCCCAGGGCTTAACAAGCAAAGACAGCCATTTGTAGGATGATTTCCCTAAAAATTGACTGTTTTTCCGACCAGTGGCAATGCTAGTGGTGCTTTTTTATGTAAGCCTATAGGCTGTATTATAATGTTGTGATGCATAAATTTGCTTGTAGCATATAAAAACTACTTGAGCTCGTGTATTCAAAATAATATATCATTTTTCAGTATTTTGTTTTAAATAAGACTGCATTATTCCTAATAAATTGGTGTATGCTTTTATCTTTAAATTATTTAGAATGATTGATAGTTGCATGTTACTGTGCCTTGCAAATGTATTCACAATCACAACCTTTGCAAATCCCTCGCTGAAACTCAAAATTAGTTTAATATAGCATTGTTGTGTTAGGAAACTTCCTAGCAGAGTTAAAATGCTGAAATGTGCTTTTTGCATAAGTATTCTGTCCCTGCATCGCAGACGATCCCAATTTACACAGATGGAAAACAATTGTCCTGATGAGGACACAATTACCTCACAATTGTGCTCTGCCTGTGAATCATTAAAATAACGACCACATTTTCTGGATAAAAAATGTAACCCTACAGTAAAGGGATCATTATTCAGGCTGTGACTATGAAGTACATCTTCGAGGTTGAGGTACTTGAGTATGCTTAAATTGTTGTAAACATGTTGAATGCAACACTTTAAAAGAACATAGTATATAGCTCAATCTTATCAGTCTTTCAAAGAGAGCATTCAGGGGGTTGAAGAGCATTTCAAATAGGATGCATCTAAAAAGAATCATTTGGATCCAACATTGATAGATGCACTGTGAAATACATCAAAGCTAGCATACTGCAAAAACATCTCTCTATATAAGGTTTAAATGAGTTGAACCCCCCCCTCTTCATGGCCATATGACAGGTAATGATGTCAAACATGTTATACCTGCAGTGTGTTGCATTTGAATTTTGCAATGCAAAACCATAAAGTCGAGAAGCAGCATCCATTGTTTGTCATTTTATTTTTCATTACAGATGCATAAAAATGCTACTAAGCTATTGTAAATAAAACCTGTCTAATATATGTAACCGCTCAACCTGTGTTTCAGGATATGTTGATGATAACTAAACAGTGAAAACAGGTAAAGACTTTAATTATTGGTTATTGCTTGGCTCATTGTTAGACCTAATTGTTAAACTCAACCATGTTCCATTTAGCTTTAATGCTTAAACTGTGCATACCAATCAGTTTATAATAGACAATGCATTGAAATTACGCTGACATTTGTTGGAATCGCTAAAGACACAAAAAGCACGCATGCCGCATTGTTTTTGCAAATCACTTGTTTGCACAGAGCTTTGTAGGTGACACACTATACTGGGGAAAAACCTAAAATAGCAACAAATTTGCTTTTATGCATTTTTCAACCAACAGAGAGTAGGTATGAAAACTTTCAGAACAGTGCATGGCCTAGATTGCGTAAACACAAACACAAATTGGGATAGCAGACTCAAATAGAACAGTATGAATCTATGCTAGATAAAATCAAGCACCTCCAATGCTATTTTATATAGAGCAAGAATCATTTAAAGGGATAGTTTACCCAAAATTACATTTCATAAAAAAATTCATCAACTGTTTGATTACCAACATTCTTTAAAATAATTTCTTTTGTGTTCAACAGAAGAAAGAAACTCATACAGGTTTGGAACAACTTGAGGGTGATGACAAAATGCACATTTTTGGGTGAACTATCCCTTTAAGTTTGCTTTTTGTGTCAACGCCCCTTCCTCTAAACTGAAATGGAGCTATTTATCTGACTGCACCTACGGGTCAGTGCTCAGAGAGAGAGTCCAGACCGGAGAACCGCACCATAGTGTTGGGTCAAATGTCACTGCACCTACCTTATTCAAACGGCTCTGCATGATTGCATGAGGTAACCTTTTGATCTCCATATAATGATGCAATGAGCTTGAATTTTCCATTGACCCTCCTTCTTTGGCAAGGTTATTACATGAATAGCTGAAGGCAATGTCACTCATGCTACCCTTTGTGATTGTTTGTACTACACAGCTATTGCAAAATGGATGCCGAATGACAGGATTAGGCTGTTGATTATGAGTTTTTATTGATGGAATGCTTTAATAGCAGACTTATAATTGTTTGCAGGTAACTGGCATGTTTTTTGAAGGTGTTAAATGGCCCTCCTGTGCAAAAGGTGACAACCGTCTCAGTCAAGTAATTCGCACTTTGATATCAAGAAAGACAGAGTCTGATATCAAAAAAGACACACTACTTGACTTCTGGCAAATTAATAGCTGTATCAAAGAAGGTGTCTTCGCATTGCAACCAGGCCTGACAAGAAATAAAACTGCGTCAAACCGCTTTGATAATGGTTTTTGTGAGCACATATCCTATACCAAATTACACTTTATTTAGTCCACTGTAGTAACTATAAGTAACTCTGCAACTACATGTAAACCAACTCTCATTCTTTTGCAACTACATTTCTCATTACAGTATTAGTAGACTGTTAGGTTAGGGTTAGTAGAACAAGTTGACATGTAGTTGCAAAGATACAGTTAGGGCTGGGTGACATGGCCAAAAAATTATCACGATAAAATTTGTCATATCAGTCGATATCAATAATTATCACAATAAATGTCAAATCTTTATTTCTTTCAACTTTAAAGGCAGATTTTTGCTTCTAAGTGAAAGCTGTAGAAACCAGACCATTAATTGTGGTTTAAACTACTCTTTATTGTCAGAACATGACAAACACTTCAAACGTTTTTGAATTCTTTACACTTTTCCAGTCATTTTTCCTTAACAAATTAAATATCTTAATAGAAAAATAATTTTATTCTATTGTTTCAAGTCATGAAACAGGTTTGTGTTGCCTGACTTTGTTGACGCATATCTTCAGCACAGTTTGCAGTGCAGGCTGCAATATTAATAATATTACATGTTTTGTATCTTAGAAATGCACATTTGACAGTAGCTTGAGTTGGCAGTAGTAGTAGCTTGAGTTAGGATGCAGATGTAAATTAATGTTCATTAATAAAAACAGTAAGGTCAGTAAAAAATTATAACAACCTCATTTTTATATGGTAAAATTTAAATATTCAGACTGTTTGAGTTTTATTAAAATTAACTGTTGGTCTTCCATAGTGTCATACATTTAGATCATGTTAACCACAGTTAAAACCATGTATATATCACCTCACTACCATGGTAAAATGTAACTATATGGTTTCTATGGTATTTGTATGAAAAACAGTGGCCTAAATACATTTAGTATAAATGCACAAATGCTATAGCTTAATCACAAATATAAAATTGTAATCATATTACATTACTCCTTTAATACATTTAATACATGTGTACATTAATAATTAATAAAATTCTACATTATAATATCCTACATTTCTGCTACAATACCATGGTGCAGTTAGTGTTACTACAGTAAATCCATGGTAAATGTTGGTGATTTGTAGATTGAAAAGCCTTCTGACTGTTTCGTTGCGCAGTGTTTCTCCAGTTTGTCACCACTGTTTCATCTGGCTTTAAACTAGTTAAAATCACTGAGACGTGTGTTCTTTGCTGAATTCAAGAGCTTTTCACTGTATCTCACAGCGCTGTTTAGTGACCGATAAGCGAGTAAACTCGTGCTGCGCTGCCGTTTGAACTTTGAGCCGAGAGGATAAATGGTGGCGCGGTTCAAATGAGTAGCACTGTTCTGCTTTTGTCGCATAAACATTATATCAAACATTCTTCAAACTCTTGTTATCGTTTTATTGAGGAAAATGATTTGTTTTATCGCCCAGCCCTACTTACAGCCAGTCGAATGTCCATTGAGGGACCATCAAAATAAAGTGTTAGCAGATATTAAGCAGACACTATGACTGGTAGTTCACATAGTATAGAATGTCTAAAGTGGACTATCGAAATAGTGTTATCAGATATTAGGCAGACAGTCTACTAATACTCGAATGACTGGTTGTTGACATATAGTTGTAAAGATACTTATAGTTAGTAGAATGTCTAAGGTGGACTATCGAAATAAAGTGTTACCGAATTACCTCCTACATTCCCCTTCTCAAAATTCCAGTAAAGCAGCAGCATTCATGTTCAAGCACTTCTGAGACTCAAATGATCTATTTTTGTAACACTCTGTCTTCCCTTGCAGGACTCAGCCCTAAACAAACGTACATCAGCTACAGCAACCATGCAATCTAGGTAAGTGATAAAAGGCCACTACCGAAATCCCAGAAGTGACCCCTGGAAGACAGCATCTCAAGATAAATCACTCTCACGTTATGTCACATATGGAAGTGAGATAGCGGATGTTTGGAGGACCCCAACAGACATGTTTTCATTAATGAAGCTTATGTGAAGTCACATAGGGAGCATCTGGGGAGGCCGTGACTGTTGCGACGGTGATGTTGGAATGACGGTCTGTCACCCAGACTATTCCATTACAGCTTGCTCTATCTATTCCAGATGTCATTGTTAAAGTGATACACACACTAATTAAGGACAACATGTCAGTGTCCGCTGTTTCATTGACGCTAACACCATGTGGTGACTAAAAAAAAAGAAAAGAAAAAAGTATTTAAAAAAAATCATTTGGAGCTTTTTCTTCTTGTTTTCTCCTTGGTGATGACAACAGCAAAGACAGTGACCATTGTTTACAGATGTTGAGCATGCTGGTTTTGACATCCTGTGCTGTGTTGTTTTTTCTTTCTTTCTTTCTTTTTGTTTTTTCAACAAAAAAAAAGAACCTTCTGGAATGCTGTTGAACTATGTTGCTGTGTTGTTACCTCACCATGGGCCTTGTGAAACTGTTGAAGATGTACGAAGTGCTCTTTGGAGTAATGTTTGCTTGTGCATAAGTACACACCTTTTGAGGAACTCAAATTTGCCCTGTTGTCAAAATGTGCTATAGCTGTCACAGTCACCTGTGCGAAGTCGAAAAATCACAATTTAGAAATGGCGCGACGTCCACTCAGAAAGGAACGCTCGAGATAATGGAACCAACATCCACCGGACCAGGGGAGTATGAGTAAGTCACTTTCATAAGAATACAGCTACCAGAGACTCTTTTAAAGAAACTCAAAGCATCACCAATCTCAAGTAAAAGAACGGTTCTGAGAAGCTCGCAGGGAGTAGATGACAGGATTCTGTATTCGTATCCGGAAATGTCAGGTGATAGAGAGAGACAAGCTGATTTGTCTCTTTAGATGTTTGTGAAGTTAAGATTCAGTTCTTATGATTTCTCCTCTCTTCTTTGTTTTTGCACTGTTTGTGCTGCAGAATAAAATGTCTATGTTGACCGTGATAAATGGCAACTTAATGTGTGTTCCCGATTGCTAATGTTTGCTTTTCATCCTAAAAGAGAAAAAAAAAAAAACGTCAGAAACAGTGCCTGAATTAAAGTATTTGTAAAATAAGACATATGAGGTATGTGAAGCATGTTAATTTTTATACATAAATAATTTCTAATAAAGAAATTTTTCAAAACTCATTGTTTTCTGGAAAAAGATCATCTCTGCAATGTTTGCGATGTCACATGTTTATGTGTGTGTCAGATATGGCTTGGGTCCATTGTGTTCTGGGTGGTTTCTAGGGCTTTGCTTGGCGGTTACTAAGGTGTAGGCTGTAAATCTATGGGATTTTTTTTTTTTTTCACTCATTTTTCCTCTGTGAGGTAAAACCCAAAAGTCGAATTGCTTAGAAAAGTGATAGCACAGCTCTCTTCTATAAACCACAGTGAATTTCAGTGATGATTCAGATATGTAGCACAAGCTTTTGTGGCTAGAATAATATGACAAACAGTAATAGTTATACAAGCATGGTAATAATAGACAAAACCTAATCTTAATAAGTAGACTCAAGTGTAATGTTTTTTTGTTTATTTAATAATGCTTTTTGCATCAAAACTAACATGACAGCCTGAAACGTACATTATTTAAAATTACAAGCTTTAATTTGTTTTGAGAGTTTCATTTCCTCGTAATGTGCTAATACTCTATTGCATTTATTTTTATATATATTTTTGATCAAAAACACAAACGGGTTATTCTCACAACTAAATGAAAATATCCTCTTTTGTGCATTTAAAATTTCCTCAAGAAGTCCTGAAGATTCAGAGACAACCTGGCACAAAAGCACAGTGGAAATTAAAAGAAATGTCATTTTTCTGAGATATATTTCTTTTACAACAGGCAGCCGTCTATCATAATGCACATTTCTGAAGGCCCCATTATTAAGTGTGAGATGTATCTGCCATCAGCGGCAACAGCGTTGAAGAAGACAGGTGCTATAAAGAAAAGCACCGGTGCTTTGGCTTCGTGATGTATAACAGCATAGCTAGCAGACATAAATTATAGCCCATGTTAGGCTTATTTAGGTCTGTCTTGAATACAGGACATAAAACAGGGACTTGATTGGAATGCTACTCCATCTCTCTGACAGTGCTTAGAAACTGATGGAAAGAGCGAACGGTGAAGGGTGGATCAGGATGTTGTGCAAAGGAGGTCATGTACTCTAAGATCAATACAGTGTGTGTGTGTGTGTGTGTGTGTGTGTGTGTGTGTGTGTGTGTGTGTGACATTGTATGTAAGCTGAAGAAGGTTGTTGTTAAGGGTTTTAGATAAGTGAAAATGCATTATCGCTCATTTATAAGAAATTTAATGTGATGGATGGATGGACGGATGGATGGATCTAAAAAATGCTGTGTTAAAAACAACCCAAGTTGGGTTAAAAATAGACAAACCCAGTGATTGGGTTGTTTTAACCCAGCGGTTGGGTTAAATGTTTGCCCAACCTGCTGGGTAGTTTTATTTAACTCAACTGTTGTTTAAAAATTACTGTATTGCTTGCTTAAAATGAACCCAAAATAGGTTGGAAATTAACATGTATTAATGTTTAATAAATGAACATTTATTAATAAGTTTAATAAATAATAATTAAATAATACACATTTACTAAATTGCTTATTAATAAATGTTCACCTTTTGATTATTATTGTTGCCTCTAGTAATTATGTGTCTGATTTTTAATTTCCAGCCTATTTTGGGTTCATTTTAAGCCAGCCATATATTAATTTTTAGCTGAGTTAAATAAAATTGCCCAGCAGGTTGGTCAAACATTTAACCCAACTGCTGGGTTTGTCCTTATTTAACCCAACTTGGATAGTTTTTAACCCAGCATTTTTTCCATCCATCCATCCATCCAAAAATAGGTAGTTAGCTCTTTTTATTGCAAAATTAAAACGTATCCATGGTCCAGTTCTTTATACGTGGATTACTCAGTTATCTTTATCTGCATTTTACTGTTGATGATTTGACATGATTCAGGATTGTTAGGTTCTTCGAAGCTCATCCTGGAGTTGCTGTCATAGTGTGTATCTTCAAACCTGCTCAGGGGCAGCTTATTTCACATAAACAAGATTAGACTGCATCTTTTTAAAGGTGAAAGTCTGTCCCAGTCATACTTTCTTACAAGAGCACCCTGTTGCACCAGGGAAATTAATGATTCAAAATATAATTGTAAATATGTTATTATATACATAATAAAAAATCATTTTAAAACTAATTTGAAAATAATTATGTTGTGTAGTCTATAATAAATAGACAAATGGGAAGAAGATATTTTAAGGAATGTTGGTAATCAAACAGTTGACTGTAGCCATTGACTTCCATAGTGGGGGAAAAAAATATGGCTATCGTCAACTGTTTGATTACCAACATTCTTCAAAATATCTTCTTTTGTGTTCAGCAGAAGAAAGAAATTCATACAGGTTTGGAACAACTTGAGGGTGAGTAAATGATGGCAACATTTTCATTTTTGAGTGAACTATCCTTTTGATCCACATATTTTAATCAAATCCGCAAATTTGTTTGAAGAACCAAATTAGCCAGAGATCAATGATCACAATTAGAAGATCTGTCATCTGTCAAATCATCTCAGATATATTAAGCAAACAGACCCCTGAACTGTAGACTACATCATACTGATCATTACACAGCTACTTAACAAATAAACAAATGGAAACATTAAATATTAATGTTGAAATTAATTTTATATGTGAGAAGACAGAGTTCACAGATTGCTATATGAGACATGAAACAATGTAGGACAGTGGTTGCCAGGGACAACAGTCAAATGTACAGTTTAGCTTATACAACCACAGAATGTTGCAACTAACCAATCAGAATCAAATATTCCACAGAGCCATGTAATAATGACTCTAGATCAGCTCTTTTTACCCAGTATTTTCAGGGAGGAGAATCTTAAATATACATTATTCGTTACTTTTCAAAATCAAAAACATTCTGCTTTTTCCAGGTATCCAAGATTTTGCATGTGGTCTCAGAATTTTGGACCCCATGTTCAATTTATACTTGCAATCTTTATTTTTATACATTTGATACTTGCAGATGTTACATAATCATGTTAATATGTTTGGCTGTTTTGCTTGCAGACTAATCATAGCACATTGCTTCTATATACTAACAAATGTAGCCTACTTTGACAAATTATTTTTTAATTGAAATAGAAATTGAGCACACTTACTGAGGTAACGTTTTAGTTGGGTTATTATTAGACATATGGATGATTCATTTATCTCAGTATGCACATTGCATCTCAAATTCCATTTCAAATCAGCTGCATTCAGATCTTTTTGGACACATTGGAGCTAAACAAAGAAATTGAAACAAACAGCTCAGCTCAGGTTGATTTCAGTTAAACAGCACCTCATAGTGGTAATTTGTGGACGTATGTTTACCATGTGCACCGTGGTCTCATATATCACATTCTGGCACGCGTGCAGCAAGCTGCGTAAATGCTGTAAGAACAACCC
Organism: Ctenopharyngodon idella; assembly: GCF_019924925.1. Taxonomy (NCBI): domain Eukaryota; kingdom Metazoa; phylum Chordata; class Actinopteri; order Cypriniformes; family Xenocyprididae; genus Ctenopharyngodon; species Ctenopharyngodon idella. The sequence continues at coordinate 28,137,995 of NC_067225.1, read as the reverse complement.
TGTAGCTTGTCATCATACAAAATAGACACTAAAGCTATTTAAATTCCCTGACTCAGACTAATTTTGCAGCGTTAACTCTTCCTTCTGCCTGAAAGAGGGATTCACAAACACTTAAGGATAACGGATTATGTTGTGTAAATGTGTATTTGCAAGCATACATGTGTTGGGAATATGCTGTGATGAAAAGCGGCTTTGTTTACAGTTACAGAGGTGTCAAGTTATAGTTGGGCCAAGCAATTTGCACCGAGCCTCAATCTGTCAAAATGGCAGCTGGTGTAGCAGATCCTTAGAGACTTCTCCTGAAGAAAGTATGCTTTATTTGTTCTCTTTATTTAGTTTACTGTGTCTTATGATTAAAATGTCAAAAAATAAAAGATTGTGTCAGCAGCCTTTGCAGGTTGAACTCTCCTCTAGCTTTCCTCAACCATGTTTCCTAAATGACAATTTTGTGTGCAATATAGAGACTCTGTATTACACATAAAATTGCCATTTAGTTCCACTTTGATTGGTTGGCTTTATACAATGTCTGAGTGTAGCAGATCTGTCTGGAAACAAAGTTGTGTTTACTGTAGTATCAGGTTGATGTAATCACTGGATTTAGCCAAGTTTGACATGTTGTTCACTTTACATGTGAGCTAGACAGTCTTCTTCTTTTCTAAGTAGGTGACTGTGGCCAGAATAAAAAGTAAAGGCTTCATATCGATAGTCAGAAGTACTGTATGGCTCCTAAAGACCAGATTTAAACAACCAACGAGGTATTAAAGGGCTAGTTCACCCAAAAATGAAAATTCTATCATTGATTACTCACCTTCATGTTGTTCCAAACCTGTAGGACTTTCGTTCAACACAAATGAAGATATTTTTAATGAAAAGAGAGAGCTGAGAGCTTTCTGTCCCTCCATGGACGCGACTACCACCTTGACTCTTCAAAAAGTTCATAGAGAGATTGTAAAACTAATCCGTATGAATTGAGTGGTTTAGTCCAAGTTTTCTGAAGAGACACGATCACTTCATGATGAACAGATTTATTTGAGGCTTTTATTCACATAGAAACATTGATCAGTGAACATAAACTAGCGAAGCTCAACTGAACCTGCTTGACACGCAAGAACAAACCTAATTGGTTCTTTCGGAAGCTCAGACGTCCTGCGTAACACACGAGAATGAACCTCATTGGTTCTCGCACGTCAAGCAAACATGCTTGAGCTTCTGTTTACCACAACTGACGTGTGAGTTGATGAATGTTTATATGTGAATAGAAGCCTAAATTAAATCTGTTCATCTGTTCCGTTTATGAACTTTTTGAAGCGTCAAGGTTTCAGTTGTGTAGTTGTCTATGGAGCAACAGAAATCTCTGATTTCATCAGAAATATCTTTATTTGCGTTCCGAAGATTATCAAAAAACTTACGGGTTTGGAACAACATGAGGGTGAGTAATTAATGACAGATTTTTTTTTTATTTTTGGGTGATCTATGCCTTTAAAGCCAGATTTGGAGAATATGACAACTTGAATTAACCGTTCGCAAAGACCCGCCCCCTTTAGTTACTGTTGCTACATCCGACAAGCCATAGAGACAGAGCTACACGCGTCATAATCTGAAAACCACGCCCACCGGGGGGGAAAACAATCCAACCGTCTTCATTGACTTTATATTGCGTGAGGCTGCCTCCTTGTCATTTCTGACTTATAACAAAAAACAGAACAATGTCTAAAAGCTGCTATATGACAAGGTGTACAGAAAACAAGCTAAAAAAAAAAAAACCCAGAACCAAAAACCCAGAAGTTTTTATAAGCTGTTGACCCAAAAAACGAGCATTTAAGGACTAAAAAGTGGATACAGGCGATTGAGACAGAGCGCGACATGTCATATTACTATGAGAACTACGCCCACTGGAGATTAATGTAATCAGCGACAGGAAATATGATATATAAAACTGACATTTGGATATTTGACTTAACAGTGACTAAATGTTTACTGCACATGTAGGCTTACTGAGGCATACTGAGTGTCAGGATCCCAAAATTGGCCCATTCTTCCTGCTGATGCTTCACGTCTTATTGCCTGTATCCACTTTTGTCTCCTTAAAGGCTGGCTTTTACGGTTCGGTAGCTTATAAAAACTTAGTTCTGGGTTTTTTAGCTTGTTTGCTGTACACCTTGTCACACAGCAGCTTTAAGGCATTACAGTTACAATTTTTCAAGTTCAAGTCTACAGACTGCTTTGTCGGACAAAATGGCGGATTCAGCGTTATGATTGGTTAGATCGCCTGTCAATCAAACTCCCGGCGAAGGGTTAAAATGTGATCTCCTCATCACATTAAGCTATTTTATGGCTTGAATATTTCGAGAAAATAAATGCAAGTGTCATAAGTATTACCTTTATGATACTTTTGCCCTGTTGGAGCTTGAAAGCCACGGGTCACCATTGTCCTTCATTGTTTAAATGAAAAAGAGCAGCCTGGAAATTCTGATAAATATCCTGTATTACGTTCCATGGTTAATGTGGAATGGTGTCTAGAACATCTAATTCTAACACATCTGCTGAAATTTGAAGACCAGTCATTTAAACAATGGTGAGAGAATTCTACAGGATCATAAAATAAGAAAATAGGTCAAGTGTATTTGCTGAATTGTCCCTTCCTCCCAAAGCATAAATTCGCTCAAAATCTTCCCTTAGTTATGCATACTAAACCACAGGCTTAGCAGCTGAGCATATCCCAGCGCTGCTGAACTGTGGATGTGGTCTCACAAGTGTTAGTCACATCACGTTCTGCTTTACTATTATTGTGCTCTTGAGGAAGTAATTTAACCCTAACTTGCTGTGCTGCTCCAGTGGGAATTCCCCTGTAGTCGCTCAACACAATAACTGCACAGAAGTGTCCACTTACTAATTCCTTTGAATCTAATTGATGGTCTCATCCAGTGCCTGCCTAAGATAGCTGCACTTAAAATAAAATAAATTGGTCCTTAGTAAATTTTGCTTTTTGAGATGTTTCACTAGAGGCCTTGTGTTTGTGGAGAGTTGCCATAAGCTCTTTTATTAATTATGAAGGCCATGGGCAAGAAATGGGGGCTTATGAGGGGCTTACGAAGATTGCGAATACTTATTGATAATTAATGTGGGTTTTAATTGTGTTTACAAATTTGTTTAGCATTGAATTGTTCTATTTGAAGTCACCATCATGTCAGTTTGGGGCCAGATTTTTTTAAGAAAGTAATACTTAAATTCAGCAAGGATACATTAAATTGATCAAAAGGGACATTTAGAATGTTACAAAAGATTTATATTTTAATTTCATGCTGTTCTTTTTATCTTTTTTTTTTTTTGACCTACTACAGTTTCCACAAAAACATTAAGCAGCAACAGTTTTCAACATTTATGATAATTTTTAGAAAAAATCAGCATATTAGAATGATTTCTGAAGGATCATGTGACACTGAAGACTGGAGTAATGATGCTGAAAATTCAGCATTGCTGCACAGACCATTTGCATCACAGGAATAAATTACATTTTAAAACATTAAAATAGAAAATGGTTGTTTTCGATTGTAATACTATTACACTATTACTATTACTGATTTGAATGTATTTCTGATCAAATAAATGCAGCCTTGTGAACTTAAGAGACTGAGCAAAAGAGACTTATATATATACTGATCCTAAAGTTTGTGTGTGTACTTGGTATTCCTTACATTACGGGGACCAAATGTCACTTGAAGGATAGTAATACCAGTAAATTTTGACTTTATAGGGACATTTTTTGGTCCCCATTAGGAAAATGACTTATAAATCAAACAAAATTATGTTTTGAAAATCTAAAAATGCAAAGAGTTCTCTGTGATTGGTAGATTTAGGTTAGTGTAAGAGGATAGAATATATAGTTTATACAGTATAAAAATCATTATGTCTACAGGAAGTTCCCATAACACATGGAAACCAGTATGTGTGTGTGCGTGTATTATTTGTCTATAACATATATACATCAATTATGTGCAATTTAAAAAAAATAGAAAAATCAAATAGCCATGTTTTTCAGTTTGCAGCACACGTCTTGGATGTAATATCTGATGTAATTATATTTTTCATCTAATGCCAAATTCGGTGGGCTTGGTGAAGCAATAAGCACTGTCAATATCATATGTTTTGCCCTGTGGGGAATCCAGTGTATACTGCTGTGTCAAAGCCCTAGGAGGCCAGTGTGTTCTCCACTCACTGCCTCTGGGTAAACGTGCTGCACAGCTGTTTGATTGATTACGAACGAACCACAGTTGCTTTGATTAACAGCCAGTCTCCAGCTTGTCACTGAAGTATCTGGTGTAATTTCTTGCTTTTTACTTGTCAGCAGTTTGTGAGTGTGTAATTTTGACCAGTGCACTTGTCACTAATCCCAAGGGGATATAAGCGGTAATCACATCTCGATTAGGGAGCTGTACACTGCAAATTACTCCATGTTGGTGTTGTGACAGTGTTAATTTACACAAGTTGAAAGATGGAAATAGGATGTCTGAGTAATGTGCAAAATGCAAGATACAGGCCAGCAAGCGACCAAATTACTAGTGTAATTAAAAACATTTGTTTTCACAGACCATTGATGTCTTACAGTTGGGTACAACTTGCAAAATGTCAAAAGATCTGAATCAATCTGAATCATGTTCACACTGATTTCCAAAAGATCGTCTAAGTTCTAATTACAACTCAATTAAGTTATTCTGTAAAACATCAATGGAAGCCATAAGGACTAGAAATCAAAAAGTTATTAGTGAATGGGAAAAACTAACAAAATAATATTGCACTCTAAAAAATGCTGGGTTAAAAACAATCCAAGTTGGGTTAAAAATGGACAAACCCAGCAATTAGGTTGTTTTAATCCAGCGGTTGGGCTAAGTATTTGCCCAACGTGCTGGGCAGTTTTATTTAACCCAATTACTGTATAAAAATTACTATATGTCTGGCTTAAAATGAACCCAAAATAGGTTGGAAATTAAAAATCAGACAGATAATTACTAGAGGCAACAATAATAATCTAAAGGTGAACATTTATTAATAAGCAAGTTAATTATTATTCATTGAACTTATGTTCATTTATTAAACATATTAATAAATGTTAATTTCCAACATAGTTTGGGTTCATTTTAAGCAAGCAATACAGTCATTTTAACCAATAATTGAGTTAAATAAAACTACCCAACAGGTTGGGCAAACATTTAACCCAATCGCTGGGTTTGTCCATTTTCAACCCAACTTGGGTTGTTTTTAACCCAGCATTTTTTAGAGTGTAGTATGTATAGCTCTTAAATTTGAATATAATTACGCATACAATTTTAGGTTCATAATCTCAGCTCTTTTCCATTCAATGAAAATTCGTAATAATAATAATAATTATATATATATATATATATATATATATATATATATATATATATATGCATCAAGTTTCATTACATTTCTAGTAGTTTGAATGTATTCATATAATGCTTTGCAGATCATTAATGTATTATTATTATTAAAAATTATGTAAGTTACATAAAAATGCTGTTCATTGACTTAGATAATGCATGTATTTCATAACAGCTTATGTATCACTGTTATGCAATTCTTTTTGTTGTCACTTTGCGCAGTATATTTATCTTGTTACAATACAGTATCTACAGTGCATTCATCATATAGTCTATTTCTCATCTAAGTAATTCTAAGCATATTCATCAAAGTTGAATATTAAGCCCCTCGAGGTTGTCCACTGGTTTACAGCCTTGCAGACTAGAGCTTTGACTCAAAGCATTCCAGGCATATAATAATCCCAGGCTGTCCGATTTATCACAAGACTGTGTTGATACACCTCTGACACGCAGCCAAGGCAAGTCCCAGTAAACTTTCACCTTTTAAAAGTATTTTTTCACGTCGTAACACAGGATCAAGTGCCATTAATTGAATATGTCACGAGTGCACCAGTGGCTGTGGGGTCAAGTCAACAGAGAAGACAGTGTTTGCAAGATTCTAGCTAAAGACCTAAAGAATTCACAGTCGACAGGTGGGAAACGACCAGCTATTTGTGTAACCCCCTAGAGAGAGAAAAATTACAAAAAGACAACAACACTGAATATGAGGAGACGGGGAAACCGTTGCCTAATGGGTAACACGAGAATGTACGAAAAAAAAGACGGAGCGCGAGGCAAATCGCTTGCCAATTAGCTCTTGGATAGGAGTGAAATTGAAGCATATATCGACTGCAGCTGTAAATAGAGACATCTCGGTTTTCAGCGCCCCACCCCCACCCGGCTCAGCCTGCCCTCACAGATCACATGATGTACAGAAAATACCATGCAGGCCACCCACTCACACTCCTCTTCCTCTGATGAAGACTCCTCTGATAGTACTTCCAGGTGGATTTGGAGTGACTGGCAACTGCAGCACTACAGACTTAATATAACTACCTAATACATGCGAACAGTCATTAATATAGTACTCGTGAGATGCCCTTTCTGTTAGTAATATGTCAGGCTTTTTGGGCAGAGTTCAAGGTTGGGATTGTTCTGGTGTCTGCTTTCAAAGTGGAGATCAGGGTAATATTTATTTGGATTATACAATTGACTCAAAGCTATGCTCCACCCACCTTGGTCACTGCAGGTCACTCAGAAGTGCTTTACAGAATGCAAACAGTAAAATGTATTCTTTTATAAATTGGCAAAAAAAACTCGGTACACATATCGTTCTCATTAAGCCGGACAACTTTCTAATTTACAGTCATTAGCTCCGACCAACAGGAAGTCAGATATTTTGGTTTGAATGTGGATTTTTCTCACACACACACACACACACACACACACACACACACACACACACACACACACACACACACACACACAGACATAGACTCTCTCTCTCTGTCCAAACCCCCCTACCCCCTCACTCCTCCTCCTCCTCTCCCCTCCCCTCCTCTCCCCTCTCACTCCTTCAGTCTATGTGTGTGTGTATGTGTGTATTACAATCTTGATTAGTGGTCTTTAACCCTTTTACTGATTACCCATTTATTGATTTATTGAACTTATAAAAATTTTGAACTGCAAATGATAACTTCACACGCATTTGAAATTGAGCCATGACACTATATCACTATTTGGACAGGACTAGTTTTCTAAAAGTTGTTTGAGTTACAATTATTATTACCCGACACCTGTTATTTCATGTATTGATTCATACAAGACTAACATCTCTTACATCTGTTTTTTTTTTTTTTTTTTTTACATTGGAGATTGTGTGTTTTCTAGACATGGGCATTAGAGAAGGTGATGTGTTGTGTTTGCAAATATAATGTATGATGCATATGTCTTTAAATTAAATATTTATTGATATAATTCAAATTTATTAAAAACCCTATTTAAGTACATTTCACATGATTTTATAAAAGTGGCTGTTTACAATAAACTTGCACAAGTGAGCAGAAAAATCTAGACATGTACATTACTATTACCTGAGACTGATATTAAAATCGTCTTTGCAGGTTCTGTGATTTAGCTCTATTAATTAATTTTATAATTTTATTTTTTCATTGTATACCACACATTGAAATTAAATGAAAGCATGCTTTTGGTGTGTAAGATTGGTGCACAAACAATAGCTCAGTGAGGTCTAATCCTGGGTAATGTAGCTTTTCCACTAGGAATTCCACTGTTAAACATGATTATTTAAAAAATAAGTTGAAATAATGAGGGCTTGTGGCTTCAACAGGAGCATATACCATTAAGTCTGCATGAAATCAATATTAACCCTATTTACTTTGTTAGTGCTCATTACTAGTCTTGTGGTTCACTGTAACCTTGGTTAACAAGCTTATCATTAAAACTCCATTCTGTGGAGATAATGAATGAGTCTTTTTTACTTCCGAAACCCAACTGTTGCACTTTATACACAGAAGTAACAAACTTCTCCTTCTGCTTACGCTTTCCTCCTGTAGTTGACACCCCCACCTATCACTTTGGCTGTGTAAGAACTATAAGCACAAACACAAAAGAGGCTACGGCATTGGTCCAATGCAGTATACATCAGCCTAATTCCCCAGAATACTTTGTTTTACCACATTTTTCTGGTAAAAACACGATATGAATTGAAAGTTACTGTGTGACTGGTCAGTATTGGCGGGGCTTAGCTTAGTGTTAATTTTGCTGCTCTGCTTTCAAATATTTATTGCAGTTTTATAGGTTTGCTGCACCTGGCCTTGTCAAATTATGTGAATGTTGAAGAATGTAAAACAGTGGTAGCCGTGTGATTGATTTTTGGAAGCAATTCATTTTCTCACACACAGTGACTTAAAATGAATCAGGCTTTGACCTGCTGGAAGCCTTCTAATACCCCGCACTGGTTATCATTTAGCCATGGGAGAGCTGGATAATAGACTCTTGAACTAGATTTCCAACATAAACATACCACTGAGAAGTTAAGACAGGCCTGAGTACAAAAATGTAAAAACAATTTTCTCTGCAACACAGCTTCTTGCTCAACAATAATTTGCAGCCTTTTGAAATATTCTGTGCATTTTCAGTCATCTTTAGTCAGATGCATTTACATTGTGACTGTGCCTCAGATGCAATCAACTCTGTGTCTGTAAAGGTGTGAACCAAATGGCCCACAGAAACTGATGGGTTGTGAATGACAAAGAAACAGCATTGCTCAGAGTAGATTGCAGGGTAGATTGATCTCCTGTGGGAGGTCCTAACAGTTTTCTATTGTTTGTAGCCCTTTTGTCTTCATGTATAAAGTTCTGTCCCACAGAAGGGCTTTTCACACTTGAAATTGTTAATCCTGGGTCATTCTAAACCCCGGTAAACGAAATCCCAGGTTATCTTTATTCATGTTTCACACTGCTTATACTATACCCGGGGTTAACAGTTAATCCTGGGTTTTCATAAGCTACCGTTTCACACTGCACATTCCTAAACCCTGGGATAAAGTCCTTATCTGCATATTTGCGGTGTCAGTGTCACTGACTGGACAAACGCAGCGCGCGACCTGTTTATATAAACTCTAGCATTGCGCGCACTCATAGTACACATTGCTGACTGAAAAATCAGTCAGCAATGTGACTGTATACTCAAAGTCAGCAATGTGACTGTTCACTCAAAGTTTCTGAGTGAACTTTTCAAACTCCTCTTCTTCACTCCAATTGTTGCGTTTTCCATCGCTGTTTGACATTTTTCCTATCATAGGCAAAAACTACTGTTTATACATTGCGCAGTTTCCTTGACTGCTCAAAGCGATTGGTTGTCAGTTGCTAAGCATCTAGCTGAAACATTCTAACACTGCATCGTTTCACACTGTACAAGTCTGGCACCGCAGTGCGGAGTTAACCCCAGGTAAAAAGCAGTGCTAACCCCAGTCACCGTGATTTTGCCAAGTAAGACATGTTCCTGGATCAACATCTTTGTTGATCCTGGAACAACATTCCAACCAACCAATCAGATTTGAGGGACAAGTTTACCATTTATGTCCAGTTTAGGCTTGCAACCAGAGTTAGGTTTCCCCTTCTGATTTTAGGGATAAGTTATGGGTAGGATTAGGTTTAGGGGTAGGAATAGGGTTAAGACTAAATTTTCACACTGGAATGTTGTTCCAGGATCAACAAAATATGTTGATCCAGGAACACGTCTTACTTGGCAAAATCACGGTGACCGCTAACCACGCATCTAAATGACAAGTGTGAAACGCTCCTTTACCTGGGGTTAAAAGCGGTGTTTAGAACGACGATAACCTGGGGTTAAGCGCAATGTGAAAAGCCCTAGAGAGAACTTTGGGTTGAGATTCTTGAAGGCCGACATGCTAACATCGCTGCTGAAGAACTGTGCTACTACCTTCAATAATTTTTTCTCCCCACAAGAATTCTGGTCAAGCTTATTTATTTTATGTATTAGAGAAATCTAATACATTGGAGAGCCACCCAAACAACTGCTCAGCCAAATACACCAAAATCTAACACTTCCATGTGCAGTGGTTTAAACAAACAAGCATTTAATCCAGTCTGAAAGACCAGAATAATATTTCAGCTTTTGATATTAATTGGTGCCTGAATTACTTCTAAGCTGATATATATGGTATCATGTTTGTGATCAAAATCATCAGTTGGTTATACGATCATCATTTAAACTGTTATTGCCAGAAACAGACAGCATTGGTATTTATCATGATGAATCATCTTATTTGGAAATGAATATTTGCATGCGTGACACGACATATTTATGACTGCAAGATGCAGCAATTCCAACTGATTAACTTTGGTACAGCTCTAAAAATGTATCCTCGCGAGCTGAAATTCACAGATAAGCTGTTGACATTTCATTACGCACATATGCTATTTTCTCCCTAAACACTGTGAATTAGCCTAAAAAATCTGTCCTCTGTGCTAAAACATACATTTAGAATGCTGTTGTTTCTTCCCAAAGGGACCCAAAGAACAAACTTTTTCTGTAATATTCTCAGTCATCTCACATCACATTAATGTTGTTTATAGGAAGGGTTTGTTGGTCACTCCAAAACGTTGTCCAGTCCATATTTGAGATATGATAGTTATTGTAAATTTTGGAGGTGAGGTAACATTAAAATCCAGACAGCTCTTAATAGACCTAAAATGTTGTTTGAGTCAGTACACTTGCTAAATGGAAACAGAAAGTGTGTACTGGATCAGACAAAAACTGGCCTGGAGCATACATTAGATTTATAAACAAACAGCCAAAAATGTAGCCTATTTTTTGCATCAAAGGTGCCAGAATGCTGTTCTGGGAACATTTCGGCTCAATTTGACCCCTGCTGGTGCTTACTGAACTGCCAACTTCAACCTGGAAATAGAGCAACATCAAAATGATTTTGAGATACAATATCAGCATATTAGGATAAACATGATTTATTATAATTGCACTGTTATTGCAATGATTAAAGTGTTTTTATATGAAAATGAAAAATTGTATCTGCCAGTAATTTCCATAAATGGACTGCAATTATATAAATGTTCCTTCAACGACAGCATCATGGGGTGTCAATAGATCTGGATTACCTTCACGCAATGTGCAAGTGACAAACTTTTCCCACCTTCCAGTAACCTCTCCATAGCCAGTCATTTAATGAGGTGTTCCCTAAAAATAACAGCTGATTTACATGCTGTCTGGAGTTGTGTTCTGTGCAAGCTGTGCTGGAATGGCAGCCTTGAAGGTGCTGTAAATCAGGAGTCCCGTGTTAGGGCTTCGGTGGGTGACCTTTTGCCACTTGAAGGGTTTAAAAGTGATGTCACCCTAACAGTTGCTTACAACTCATCCAGAATCACCACTCTAGACAAGGGCTAACTGAAAAAACAATTGCTTCCTGTGAGGCATTAACCGTGCAGACATTAGCTGTAAAATAAAGGTTTATGTATAGTTGTTCGCAACAAAATTTTGATTTTCTGGGCCATTGGAGCAAACATAAAACACAACAGAAAGCCTCATGAGTGCTGCATAATTTTGTTTAAATATGTTCGCAACTTCAGTTATGAAGACTTCAAAATCAGTTCATTATAGCTAGCGAGAAAAAAACATGCCATATCACAGTTACAGCTCAGATGATGGTGCAAATAAACAGGGTTATATCATCTATTTTTATAGAACAAGAGGGGAATGGATGATGAACAAATAAGGGAAATTACTGAAGTGACAGTGCTGACAGGTTGTCAAATTGGGAAAAGTGATGATGATGAGTGAGAGCATGTGATGGAGGAGGGTATATAAAATCCACATGTTGGATTTGTAGTTGAGGAAAATGTGGTTCTCATAAAGTCTTGGTCACCACCAAATCTCAGCTTCTCTTCTGGTCTCAGTATATGCCTGAACTTTCTCTCTTGCAAAAACATACACTTATCTTTTGACTGTAATATTTATTGTCTGTAATATCATTTAATTTATTTCGAAAAAGGATCACAAGGCAAATGAGCCCTTTGGATGAAAACATGGCTCAAGATTTAGGTATATACGGCGGTGATTGAATTACAGTGTATGTTGGACTGCTCAAGAGTGGTAAGTCTCATAGCTTGCTATATCTGATTACATCTTATGGAACTTATTTTTTAACCACTATATACCTAGTTCACAACCATTTATCTGCATTGAAATAACTTTCTTATGCGCATGCTTGTAATGACTCATCTTTGTCATTTAGTCCCGATATAAATGTGTATGGCTAATCACTTCATTTGCATATTGGTTAACACCTTGAAATCAGACTTTTTCCACTTCCATCCTCGTTTGCACATGCACCACAAATTAACACCCTGGAAAAAAATAATTGACTTTTTCATTTTCTACAGATGTTGTAATTAATTAACAAGTGAGGCAGCTTAAGATAGAGAATAATGCCGGATCAAGACAATTACAAGTTGCATATTAAGTTGAGGTCATGGTTTTCATTAATGAATGCAGAAAAGCCCATCAGTTTTATATTAAAACAATACAGTTTGACATGTAATAAGTAACAAAAATGTCTTTAAATACTTAAGATATGTATTCTCAATGCTAATGAGCATGAATCATTTGATGCAAAAATCTACATATTCCATTTGATCTTCCAACTAATGTATATATTAATTAAAAATCATATCTGACTACTTGCAGCATTCAGTTTACTACTTCCTTTTGAACTTCAGAACAGAATACAACAGAGCAGTGCAGAACAACAAAATAGTCGTGAAACTGGCATTCAGTGTGTATAGCAATGCCGTAATTCTCTGAACATTGTTCATTTACTACCAGGGCCACCAGCTGTGTGCACTTGTTAGAGATTGTCATATATAAATGGAAACTTGTAAACCAAATGTAAAGCATCACTGGAGGTGCAGATATTCTCTGAAGAGGACTGATTTTCAGTCCATCTGTATGATTTTTGACCTGCTTGTACTGTGAATTTTTGTGAATGTCATTTATGATATGTGATACATATGATATGAACAAATTAAATAGCAATTCTATTAAATGTAATGTTTTATTTGTCATATAAATTAATCATTTGCAAGCATGCAAATTTGGCTTTTTATTCAAATATAGGGAGCATTATCAAAGTCAACAAAAATATAAATGAAACCTGGAATATACTGCGCCTAGTCAAGATGCAAATGCATAGGCTTTCTAGCATTAATATTAGGCTACTATAGCAACATTTTAGTTAAGGACAGTCTGTTTCACAGTCACATTTTGATTGGCACATTTGACACACAAACTTCCCTTGCCACGAAGAATGCAGCACTATATTGAGTAGGCTAAAGGTATGATGAAATATTTTTTTATTTTTTAGAGGGCTAGATAATTGGTTGTAATTAGTTGATTATTTCACTATATTGTTATTGTTTGTAACCAGTTCAGGCTGATCTATTTTATCATAAAATTATGCATCTGTTAAACAATTCGCAATGAGTGTGTGTTTTATAGTAAAGCAGACACAATTTCTTTTGGCGGTAGTGATGGTATCAGGGTAACTTGTCTGTATTGATAATAAAACTGCTTAAGTTGTAAAACTGTTGTAAAATTGCTTAAAACTGTGTATCTAAGACATATTTATATCTGGTGGTCTAAAACGTGTTTATTTCATGAATATTGATGAGTCAAAATTTCGAATATTTTGGCCTAGGCAATTTTCCTTTTTACTTTATATAATATTGTTCAATGCTCTGCCATCTGTATTTGCTCAGTAGCTTTAAGTTTAATAGTCGTAGTAGCGACAGTGTGAGACAACGGGTCTTCGCAGGCCTGCTGTCAGGCGAAACTGGATTTGCACCAAAAAAAAAAAAAAATGATGGCAATACTCAAAGTGATATAAGGTGTAATGTGATGTTTATTTACAGTGCTCGAGAGGTGATAACAGTCCCAGTAGAAAAATAACCAAAGCTATATACAAAAGTAACCCAGAGAAAAAAAATGACAAACAAAAGAGACATGTACAAAAAGAACAAAGAAAAGATATAACTATATATATACACAAACTTTGTCAATGATAGTAATGAATTGCTCATGGGACTGGAGTTGCATGCTCGTCTGCCAGGTTAACTGACAAATGTACCAAAATGTCCAAAGCTCCACCCTCCTGGATAAGACCATTGCAAATCATTAATGAGGTATTAAGATATGTACATATAAGATAAAAATATACATGTACACATATAATGCACTCCATATATATTATATATATATATATATATATATATATATATATATATACACACACAATAAAATAAATATAAATGAAGAAATAACCACTTAATCACATTTCCATAATCCCCCTATCAAGGCAAACAATAGACTCATTAGCTTCCGTTTGCTTTGCGCCAATGCAGCACACCACTGGCACTGCATATACAGGCTGCTGCATGGCACTCAAGTTTGGCTGGCCGATGGAGAATGCAACGAGGAAGACAGACTACACAGAGGCTAACAAACACAGAACATAGGTATGTATTAACAAAAATAAATGAAAATAAAACAAAAACAAAAGACAACTCAGGTATGTGTGTGTTGTTAGGCTAACCAACAGGGACAAGTCACTTTGTCACAGACAGGTTTGTTTTTTACAGTCTGACGAGTCTCAGCCTCAGACGGACTGTTGGACTGTCTGATGCATATGGCACACACAGTTGGAAACACTTTGGGAATTTCTTTATTTGATTGGTTGAATTCTTCAGGATTTCCGAGAGATGTGTGTATTGCATTCTTTAACAGTCCACCTGGAAACAAAGCCATTATGATGCCAAACCCCCTCATGGAAGAAAGCTGCCGTGTTTAAAACTGTGACAATGAGCACTTTTCAGGATCAACTAAACGCTGGATTTTAAAAAAGTATGTGTTATTATAGGGACATCGCCCCTAAACATGATGCTAAACAAAATTAACTGTGATTGGTTGCTTTACACGTCCTCTTGGAGCGGTCCTTGGCCAATGAAATCTGATATGAGTCCAGACCTGCAGTCAGTCTGAAGGTCTGGCTATGCAAACTACGGTCCAACAAATACGTGAAAGGGACACATTTGTTTTTCTAGCTGGGAATTACATCATCGCTCCCTTTCATTACTTCAGTATATTAAAGAGAAAAAAGGAAAATAGATGGTTTTAGTGTCAAACTATTAGTGTTTTTTTTGTTATCAAATAATAATACTCCTGGAGACAAGTGCATTTACAGTTCAGCTATTGTTTATCATGTGATGCAGTCTTCTGATTATGAACTAATTTGTTTTGTATAAACCATATGTGCGATTTGTAACTGAGTCCCTAATAACAATCACTCATGAACAGAAAAAACCCTCCTTCACTGTAGGCCTTCCTTACATAACTTTGCTCAGTGCACAATGTCACCTATTCGTCTTGCTTCCATTTGTAGACTTAGCAGCAAGGCCATGGTGCAGTTTAATGAGACGGTAATAAAACTCGTGACCCGGTGACCTTTGTCGTTCATGACTCCAAGAGGATTAGCCATCTTTTCCCACATCTTACCATGAGTGCTCCAGGTCAGCCTTCATGTGGTCAGGAGAATGATATTCTTCTGCCCAGAACATCCAAGTCATTTCACTCGTAATTCAGTGGTTTATGTGTTGGGTTCAATTCCAAGTACACAGGAGCTGAACACAGAGAATGTCAAGGAGATTACAATGAAACATGAGTATCAACAAACTAACATGGATATACTAATGCACACTACACTTTTTACATCTAAAATGTGGCCATAAACACATGCTGATAATTATGGAGGAGATTATATTTATGTTCTAACACAAATGCCTATTTTATCTGGCTGAAATGAGAGGAGTGTATCTTACCTAACACCTAAATGAAATCTGTGCTCCACTCCATGATTGTAATCTAAATGATAAAGTCGCAAACATAATTGCTCAGGGGATTGTTTACTGAATGAAAATAATTATGTAAAATAATAATGTCATGTATTTTATGATTGGCTATTTTCCCAAGGCTGTTTCATAATGTTATGTCACATGTATAAGATGCATGCATAAAGGCCAAAATTCAGAGACCAAAATATCTGGGAGATTTTTTACATTAAAACTTTTAGGACTTTGCGATTTTTAAAAATAATAAGATTTGTGTAGGTGCATCACTCTTAAAAATAAAGGTTCTTTATTGGCATTTATAGTTCCATGAAGAACCCTTAAAAGGATAGTTCATCCAAAAATGAAAATTATTCCATGATTTACTCACCCTCAAGCCATCCTAAGTGTATATGACAAACACAATCTGAGATATATTTAAAAATATCCTGGCTCTTCCAAGCATTATAATGGTGGTGAAAGTATGGATTATAAAAATATAATCAATACATTATGATGGTAGTGAACATATGGATTATAAAAATATAATCCATACGGCTCCAGGGGGTTAATAAAGGCCTTCTTAAGCAAAGCTATGGGTTTTTGTAAGAAAAATATTAATATTTAAAACTTAAAATAACTAGTAAAATAACTAGCTTTCGCCAGACGACCGTACGCATACTGTGCAAGTCGACTGACGCTACAAGAGTAACCTCTGATGCGATGTATGACGCAGGATGTAGGAGTAGCGTAAGCTTAGACGCCTCTTGCGGTTTAAACAAATATGGCTGGTTTGTTTCAGAAGGCCTTTATTAACCCCCTGGAGCCATATGGATTTTTTTTTTATGATGGATGGATGCATTTTTTTGGCTTCAAAACACGCCTCCCATTCACTACCATTATAAAGCTTGGAAGAGCTGAGATATTTTTAAATATGTCTCCGATTGTGTTTGTCTGAAAGAAGACAGTCATATACACCTAGGATGGCTTGAGGGTGAGAAAATCATGGGATAATTTTAATTTTTTGGATGAGCTATCCCTATAACCATAGAACCTTTTCCATTGGACTAAAGGTTCTTTATACTCTTAAAAATAAAGGTTTTCACAGTGATGCCATAGAAGAACCATTCACCTTTCAGTGAACAGTTCTTAAAAGAAACATTATTTTCTTAGTGTAAAGATCATTTTAATGATCTAAAGAACCTTTTTCCACTATTAAAAACCTTTTGTGTAATGGAAAGGGTCCATGGATGTTTAAGGTTCTTAATTTTTAAGAGCGATATAGTGGAAAAAAAAGTTTTTTCAGTGCTCATTGTGTTCTATAGGTTATAATAAAACTTTAAAAACTAAAAAAAAAAAAACATTTCAGCAACAGTAAATGTGTTCTCCGTTTCTTTATAATGGGCTTTACTGCTTGCTTTACTCAACAATCAGTGATGATATATTAGAAAGAAGCTTGTAAAAATATGACACTGCAAAAAATGATTTTTTCACACCTACAGTATCTCACAGAAGTGAGTACACCCCTCACATTTTTGTAAATATTTTATTATATCTTTTCATGTGACAATACTGAAGAAATGACACTTTGCTACAATGTAAAGTAGTAAGTGTACAGTTTGCATAACAGTGTAAATTTGCTGTCCCCTCAAAATAACTCAACACACAGCCATTAATGTCTAAACCGCTGGCCACAAAAGTGAGTACACCCCTAAGTGAAAATGTCCAAATTGGACCCAAAGTGTCACCATTATTTTCCAGCACTGCCTTAACCCTCTTGGGCATGGAGTTCACCAGAGCTTCACAGGTTGCCACTGGAGTCCTCTTCCACTCCATGACAACATCACGGAGCTGGTGGATGTTAGAGACCTTGCGCTCCTCCACCTTCCATTTGAGGATGCCCCACAGATGCTCAATAGGGTTTAGGTACCCTCAGCTTCTTTAGCAAAGCAGTGGTCATCTTGGAGGTGTGTTTGGGGTCGTTATCATGTTGGAATACTGCCCTGCGGCCCAGTCTCCGAAAGGAGGGGATCATGCTCTGCTTCAGTATGTCACAGTACATGTTGGCATTAATGGTTCCCTCAATGAACTGTAGCTCCCCAGTGCCGGCAGCACTCATGCAGCCCCAGACCATGACACTTCCACCACCATGCTTGACTGTAGGCAAGACACACTTGTCTTTGTACTCCTCACCTGGTTGCCGCCACACACGCTTGACACCATCTGAACCAAATAAGTTTATCTTGGTCTCATCAGACCACAGGACATGGTTCCAGTAATCCATGACCTTAGTCTGCTTGTCTTCAGCAAACTGTTTGCGGGCTTTCTTGTGCATCATCTTTAGAAGAGGCTTCCTTCTGGGACGACAGCCATGCAGACCAATTCGATGCAGTGTGCGGTGTATGGTCTGAGCACTGACAGGCTGACCCCCCACCCCTTCAACCTCTGCAGCAATGCTGGCAGCACTCGTACGTCTATTTCCCAAACACAACCTCTGGATATGACGCTGAGCACGTGCACTCAACTTCTTTGGTCGACCATGGCGAGGCCTGTTCTGAGTGGAACCTGTCCTGTTAAACCACTATATGGTCTTGGCCACCATGCTGCAGCTCAGTTTCAGGGTCTTGGCAATCTTCGTATAGCCTACGCAATCTTTATGTAGAGCAAACAATTCTTTTTTTCAGATCCTCAGAGAGTTCTTTGCCATGAGGTGCCATGTTGAACTTCCAGAGACCAGTATGAGAGAGTGAGAGCGATAACACCAAATTTAACACACCTGCTCCCCATTCACACATGAGACCTTGTAACACTAACAAGTCACGTGACACCAGGGAGAGAAAATGGCTAATTGAGCCCAATTTGGACATTTTTACGTAGGGGTGTACTCACTTTTGTGACATCACTGGCTGTGTGTTGAGTTATTTTGAGGGGACAGCAAATTTACACTGTTATACAAGCTGTACACTCACTACTTTACATTGTAGCAAAGTGTCATTTCTTCAGAGATGTCACATGAAAAGATATAATAAAATATTTACAAAAATGTGAGGTGTGATACTGTATTTGACAAACCATCAGTAGTGCTTATAAATTCCAGTCAGAACACTCTGGCTTGTTGTTTTAGATTACAACATGTTCTCTGTGCAGCTAAAGCAACATAAAATGCTTAATTTTATTAGTGACATAAAATCATGTTTTTGCCAAGTCGCACCATAAATGATTTCTTTAATGGCCTTGTTTTACAGGGAATTATACAGCAAAAACATCAACCATTTGCACCACTGCTGAATATCCGTAAAAGTTCTTATTTGTTATTATTTGCAATTTCAGGACTATTCAGTTAATCAATGCCGATTGTGGCATAAAGCTTAAAATAAACCCAATTCAACAATTCATTCTGGTATTTGACTGTCAATCTGAAATAAAACTATACACCTCTCAGGTAAGATCAAGATGAAATCATTTCAAAAGTCATTTCATAACAGTAAGGTGTCAACAGGAATGAGGTTTCTTCCCAAAGACCCTCCCTTCAAACAGGAGAACTTGCTTTTGGCGGAAGCCAAGGTTAAATACATGGGAAGAGCACACACACACAGACACACACAACTCAAAGGATTTATTACCTTGGACAACTTGGAGGCAGCACTCAAATATCAGAAGAGGCCAGAGCACTTTGAAAGAAGCAAGAGAGGAGCACAGAGAACTGTGAACAGGTAGGGATTTTTTTTTTAGCCTTTTTTTGTTGTAGTTGTGACAGAACTGAGACATGCACAAAGAACAAGAAAACAATAAGAGCTTCATACCTTTGTATTGTGCCAAAGTCTCTCGCCACCCTGTGTACCTTGAACAGACACTTGTATGTTTTCTACGGGACACAAACTAAGTTTTTCACTCTGTTGGGTGTACTGAACTATGCATGTACTTTGACTTAATATAGCGCCTGTGGAGTTTTTACAATGCAGAGCTGACAACCTCATGTTACTTTGAGTTCTGACACCTCTAAACTCTAAAATTATCTTCTTCTGGTTTAAAGACTTACTCCCTGTTTATAGACTTATTTTATACTTTCTCATAACGTTATTGGACTTAACATAGATGTTTTAAATGCAGTTTCTTACAACTAATTTGATGGCCACTCATCAAAATCATTCGAGACGGTCTTCCCGATTTGGGTTTCGGAGTCTGGAATCTGTGATAGCTGCTAGTCAGGTGGCATGATGTCAAATCAGAACAGTTGCAGGGATGTTCTAACTATAGATACAAGTATCACATCAAATGAAGCCTACATGAAGGATTTTGAATCACTGGGTGGATGTCCATACTTTTTTGCTAATGTATATATGACAGTTGTGCCACATTTAGAATAATAAAATAATAATAAAAAAAATCTTCCTAAAGTTCCTATGAAAGTTCCTGTTCCTATGATCTTCTTATTAAAGACCCCTGTGGTGAAAATCAAGTTTTTATTGTTGTTTATATGTCTATGTGGTGTTTTTAATATGCTTTAAGACAAACCATGTGCAAATTCATATGTCAACACCATTGCTGAGTATTTTCTCCTTAAACCTGCAGTGAAAAAAAGACCCACAGTTTGAAATCACTGGTGTCTGTGAAATCAGTCACAAACTACCTTGTAACCAATCACGTCAACGTCACCAATCATTAACAGCGAACTAGCAGGGGAGTCTTGAGAGAAGCCAGGTTATCCTGGTATATTTTTCTGTTGATATGAAAAATCATGTAGATTTAGCAATATAGTGTATGATGTATATTATGATGTTATGATGAACTATATGCCTTTCTCCACTGACGTTCTGAGTTGTTCAAAGCGTAGGGATACTGATTGTTAGAAGGCAGCTGTCTGACTCACATGGTTTGTGTAACATTAGCAACACATTATTAGCTGTGTGATAACATAGTCAAGCAAAAGGCTAACATTAATTACCGTTATGTGTCAGATGGGGTAAGGAGTGATACCATTGTGCTGTGTTTACCTCAGTAAGTTGAGCAAGTTCATCTCTGAGCTGGCGTGAGTGAGTGGAGGTGGGGCTAATTTGCATATTCACTGGTCTGTGTATACTAAATGAGGCAAGGGTGTAGAGTTACATTCAAGCTATTTTAAGGCATGAAGAATTTTTTCTCACAATAAAAAATGTTTAAATATGTCATTTTGGTGAATAAGATGAGTTTTAAGGGTTTTCTAGGGCTTTTAAGAGTTTTTAACAAATCATGCAAAAGACAAAACAGGAAAAAACTGAGGAAGCATGCAAGTAATGGTGTTAGAGTAGTAGAAGCGTAACTTTCAATAATGTGGGATACTTATACAGAACATCTGGATTATACTATAAAAGCAACCAAAGAACTGAAAAAAAAGTATTTTTTGTTTTCTCACATTAAATCTGTGGATAAATATATTATTCCAATTTCCAATATTGCACCTATTTCTTACCTGGATTCAACATTCTGGTTGCTAAATGTGAATCATTCAAATTTTACAACTCTCAAAAAAACAACCTCAATATAACATATTAAACACATAATTTATAAAATACAGAAGATACAAAAATATCCAGAAATGCAAACCAACATTTATAGTACACTTTCCTCGTATGATGATGATGATGATGATGACGAAGCTGTGTATGAAAAAAGCAACAAGACCTTATGGAACAATAAAATCTTAATGTGTACCAATGGGAGTTGCTTTAAAATATTCAGTGTGACTATAAAGTGAATCCACAAAAAAAAAAAAAAAAAAATGTGGTGAAGTGCTGAAAACAAATCTAAAAATGTTCCTGGCTGTTCCTGAAATATAGGAAACAGGAAATAAACAAATTGGCTCAGCAATTATTATTTACCAGTAAGGCTGGTCACTGACAGCAGCTTTACGTTAATTTATCTTTAAATGTTGTCTTCTGGGAGCCACAGATTCTTATCTGCACACTGAGAGAGTTAAGAGGTGCATGGGGACATTTGAGATGCCTGGAGAGGCTATCCACAGGACCCATTTTAACTGGGCAAGGCTGAAAGGACAGAGGAAGAGATTTTATCGCCAATCAGAAAAACAGGAGGGTGATAGACTGAGCAAAATTGGCTTTGCCTATTACTGAGGGTCATTTTGCTCACTTAAACACCCTGTGGAATCACATCTTCTGTACTCTAAATAAAGTACTGACAAGCAGGCTGATTTATAACGTGGTCATTTCCTCACCTAAAACATGTGTTGCTTCAATCTAAGACCTGAGGGGCTCATTGCTAGCTTTCCCAAAGAGGAAAATAGACTTAATGCTCTAATCGATATTGCATTTAGTGCGTGCCTGGCTAGTGTGCTGTTTGAGAAACTTAGTTATGCACTGCTGTGATTAGGTGATTACTAAAATAATGACAGTTCTGGAGTGTTCTGGAAATGAGACTTATTTTTCCTCATAGTGGTTAAATACCTCTAAAAATGCATCCATTTTGGAGAAAGAATGTAATTTTAGACATTTCGGCCTCAGGGTAATATTGAAAAGGCCCCTTGGCAAAGCCAAAAGTAGAACTTACCCATTGGTGTTCACATAAATGTCACCTTGCTAATGCATTGTACGTTAATGATATGCATGCTATTACCTTCTAAGTGGCTCTCTTACTGAACTTCGCCAGTTTCTAGAAATGTAAATAACTAGAGCCAACTGAGGATTGTGCTAGGCTGGCATGATAGCCTATCATTTGACAAATGACTGTGTCCTACTAAACATGTCAGCAGGGCAATTCACAGAGAGGAAAAAAGGGTTAGTGGTATAGTTTAAAACTTGAGCATGTCATTAGACTTGCTTTTCATATAGTCGTGTGAAGTGGTAGTTTACTCATGCACTGTTATTACTGCTATACAGCCCGGCCTGCCGCTGGCATGTAATTATGTTATGAAGCATGGCTTCAGTTTCTCAGCACGATGAAAATGTCTCCTTTTATGCTGCAGTACTTCTGATCTGAGATACAGGTGGAAAACCCTGGAAGCTATACTAACACAGGAGATCTTTGCACAATAAACCACTAATTTGTTAAGTGAGAATATACCTACATTTAAGAGTAGAATACCCAAGATGGCAGTGAAATGAAGTGCTTGTCTCCATATAAGCATGTGATTGCGCTGAGTGGTGTGAAGCTCAGGTTGCGTGTAAACTGAAGACCCTCAGCTTGGCAAGCTTCAGTGTCGGGATATTTTGCTCAGGAGGGTTAGATAGCTCGTTTTCCAAAATGAACTGAAGCCAAGGGCTGCTTAGGATATACTAAAAACTGGCATGGGTGTTCAAATAATTTGTCATTCTGAATACATTGTGCTGTAATCAGATAATGGGCAATAGTGTTTCTGAACTAGTTTTGTTTTAGCAGCCAGATTTTACACTGGACTTCAAGTGGTAAATACCGAAAACGTTTATCATACAAATCCAAGGGAAATTGATCATTTTGTTTTGTACATGCTTCTTGAATTTTGATGGTTTCGTGCTCTTGGCACAAAACAAGTTGTGGTTGGCACAATCCATGTTTACTCTCGCTTAAAGTGATCCATATTTAATTTAGTTTAGGTCCAGTTTGTTCTACCTTATGTCATTTTGTCCATGTTTTTTGAGGATGGGTGATATCACACAACCTGTGCATGCTGGCATTCACCTAATTTGGTTGCTTCTACTCAGTGACAAAATAACGAATTTGGTTGGACACACAGCTGTTTAACAACAAAAGATACGGGAAACGTATTCTCCTCCCTATTAAAAGCTTATGTGGCTATTTATTTTGCTATGCCATAGTATGAACATTAAATTTTATTGTTTGCATTTAGAATTGTTTTTTCCCTGCGGTCCATGACCCTATCAGATTCAGAATTGACCTGAAACCAATTTTGAGTTGTGACCCACCAGTTGAGACCAGTGGTATAACAGATACTGTATCACAGTTTTGGTAAAACTTTAACTAATGTTATGAATTGAACCTTATTGTAATGATTTAGGTACTGTATCATCAATGACAATAACAATGAACAACATTTTTTAGCTTTCATAAATCTAGGTTAATGTCAATATTTTAATTGATAGATATACTATTGTTTATCGTTATCATGATAATTCATAAATCATGAACTAATGCTAAATTATGCAACTTTAAATGTTATAAATGTATTGGTATATGTAGAAATTAACATTGATCTAGATTAATAAATGCTATTAATTACAGTCTATGATGCTTAATGCAAATTAATTTTATGAACTTTATTGTAAAGTGTTAACATGACTTCAGTACAACGGTACTTGCATTCACTTGTTCAACCTGAAGCTGATAATTACTAGCAAAAATTTGTGTTACCATCCAAAGCAGTAATGTAACTGTCATTGTGTTATTCATGATGCAACCAATTGAAATAATAGCTGGCAGGTTTTACGCCAACAGAAATGACAAGCCAAACCGTGCATAATGATGAGTGCAATGAATCACATGCATGTTGAAGGATGACACTCAAATGTCAGATTTCAGCAGCTTGTGATCCACAAAACGCTTGCATTTATATCCCATTATGCTCTGTGCAGTGTCTATAAGAGACCAATCAGCATGCTATTGTGTGTGGAATATGCCACTTGGTCAGATGACTGATGTAGCACTGAATGCAATTTCATAGAGTTATTTATGAAAAAAGATAGCCTGTCCACAAAACAACCTGCGTTCTTCAGTTTCTGAAATGAGATTGAGACTACCATTAGCAGGAGTCAACGACAAGAGCGGGACAAGAGTCATTGAGGGCCCTAGACTACAAGATCATTCCAAATAAACAAGCTCTGTCCAAAACCTAGTCGACTGCCTACCTAGACAGCATTTCACCTTATTCGGCCAAAATTAGCTTTCAGTGAGAAATTACTTTTCACTGAGGGAATCCTGTAATGCACTGCGATAAGCTGCGTGAAGAATTTTAAACATATCATTCAGTACTGAAAACTATTGACGAAAATTGTTTCATTTAAAGGGGCTTTATGTAAGAAATTTCATGTATTATTTGCTTTTTTTAGTGGCAATGTATAATGTAATAATCATAATCTTTTACATTGTGATCCTATTATTTGCAATAATTGGCATGTTTGTGTGCTGCTGTGCGTCCCTGTGTGTATATAATAACCAAAGTGTACGCACGCCTAAAGGCGCATATTACTAACACGCTCTTTAAATAACAAAAAAAAATATTGCGCCATTGACTTTAGACCAGGTTTCAGTTGGTCAATGGCGCAGTCTATTTCAGTTGCCTAAAAATAGCAACGCTCCGACAATGCACCTGAACACACCAAGTTTTTAGACCAGGACGGCAATTTGCGCCACAAATGGGCGCAAATGCATTTGCTGTTTAAACAACGTGGCACAGGACGTGAACGTTATAACTGCGTCGCGCCTGGCAATGAACTCTATTTTTGTGGCATGCAGTCTTGCAATTCAGTCACTTACAAGGTTTTATTTCAGTTAGGATGCTGCCTTCACAAACAAGGATGTGTTCTTTTATTCATAAAGAGCTAGCTTGTCATTGTGTCGAAAAAACAGTGCACGAGTCAAAGATGTTCGTCTGCCATGTGTTCATGCAGAAAACACATTTAATACAGCACAAATGGATGCATACATCCTGTGTGACACCCCCTATGAAGGCAGTAGACAGCACACTAGGTTTTGAAACAAAGCTTAAAATCTTGAACACATGCTCACAAAAATATTTTCAGCTCTCCTTCTCAAAGCCAATTTGTCTCCCTGCTGGAGACAGTTAAATCCAAACATGTCAAAATCCCATATTAGTGCTACACTAGTGCTAGTATAGTAGTGAGGACACACTGACTGGATCTGAACTGTATATGTGAGTGGATTTGAAAAGATGAATGACTTGAGCCGTGGAGGTTTTGCTGACTAGGCCCAAAGCCTCTCTAATGGAACATAATGCACAGCACTGTCACACTGCATCACATCCCAACAGATGGGATAACTGCCGTCCTACTTTGCTCCATCTTTGTGCCTATTTCACCTGAATTGCTCTTTTCCCTAAACTGTATGGACTTAATAGGTTATTTAAATGTGCAAATGCTAGTTGCACCTATTTTTAGGTGTCTGCTTAATGGGGATAAATTCTTCAGAAGCACATTGGCTCAATATCATAAAATTAACTTCTAACCGCATCCTGTGCAAACATTTTAATCTATCCAAATGTTTAATAAGACTGAAATTGAATTGACCTTTCATATTGCTTTTCTCTTACCCAGAGATACTTCTGAATTCTTGAACCATTGGACTGCATCAAGATGATGAAAAAAGCCAAGGTTTTAGATCCAACTGCTGCCGGGCAAGGCGGTAAGAACAATATAATTGTTCTCTCTCCCATATGGCAGGCTGACACCAGCACCGAACCTTGTCCAACTGCTCTATTACTGAATTACTGAAACAACAAATCCAGCCATGTTCTCTATGAAGACTTGCAGTAGAGAAACACAGATGATGGTGGAAAAAAAATTCAAATTTTTGTTGTGTAATTCTTTCTCTTTCTTAATGGTAACTATTCCCAGAGGATGCAATTTAGTTAATCAGATTTCATTGTATTCATAATGACCAGAGTATAGCAATGGAATTTGACACACTTGATAGGACGTGAGTCTCATTTAGAAAAGTTCTACTATGGTAAGCAGCTACGTTAAAAGGCAATGCCGGATTTTCCAGATAAAATCTAATGACCTCCTCTCCATTGCAAAATGAATAATATATCAGTCCCTGAGGGGTTAGAAGAGCAAGATATCAAGATAAAAGCCAGTGTTAAATCCAACCTAGCCACACAAATTTATTTAAACACATAAATGATCAAACAGCTGGTTAAAGTCGTAGGTTGTGGGTTTGGAAACTAGCCAATGTGCACAAGATGCAAATGAAGAAGAGGATGTGAATGTGGGTTATGCAATCAGAGCCTTCATCAGCACCTAGTATGCCCTTCATCTGGAAGCTCACTAAACAACCCTGTGAGCATATGCTGTCATTCAGCATGGGTTTCTTTGAATCGTGTAACCATGGATGCGAGGGACGACCATCAACCAACCAGAATGTGAAGTGTCTGTGTTGTGAAGGACAGCAAATAGAGCCAGAAAAGAAAAGCGGGAGAACTGGACCAGGCTGGATTCGAACCTGTATGCACAACTCACAGCTCTTACATTTCAACAAACCAGTTTACATCATTAAATGTTTTCTAAAAAATCCACCCACTTAACATTTATTTTCTTTGATTATTTCATTTTTTTCCATTTGCTTTATTTATTTCATTTGCTTTGAGGAGGGGATTTATTTTACCTTATTTAAATAGACATTTTTTATTTCTTTTTTTCTCTTATGTTATTTATGAACCCCTCCTTTTTTATGATGATGGGTGATGATGATATATAAATTGCAGGACATTTAAAACAGGCCTGTTTCACACCGCAAATGCAAGCAAATAATATATATAATATTAAAACTTTCGCTATAAAAATAGTACAATGCACAGATCAGTGTAGCAAACAGACAAACGCTGCAGTAATATTAATATGTGAAGACCTTTGGGTCGATGTTTACTACAATTGATAACTGATATGTGACACGAGACATGAAAGTAGAGCCAGTTTCAGTGTTGCCATGGACGACCACTGAAACCTGTGATTGACCAATCAAGTATTTCACAGCAACATCAAAAGTCCCATATTTGAAAAGAACAGACAATTTGGTTTATAGTATATTTTCAGCCAAAATATGCTTTGCACAGAAACTCACAGCTATACTTCCGCTAGGCAGCAGTGTGAATACTGTAGCAAGAATAAAAACTGCTGCTAATGTATGCTGTGTGAAACAGGTCTTACACTTTTATTCCCTTTCCAGTTTGTCTGCTCTTTCTCTAGTCTCGTCTCTTGTAATCTCACATTCAACCCCTTAGTGGATTGAATAATTATGTTTTATTGCTTTAATCTCCCCGTCTTCTCCCTTGTCCTGTGTTTTTGGTTGTATTTGTGAGTAAATTTGTGTTTGTCCATAATCCTGTCAAAGAAAAAAAAAAGAGCCAGGATTCACAATTTTGTGTTCTCCTTCTTTGTTTCCCCTTCCTTTGTCACTGTTGTACTGTAATGTTGTGGCTATACTGTACCAGGACTGGAAATTCTTCCTCTCAAAAGACAAGGTAAGGTAATTGAATGACAGCAACCTGAATCTGCATGCATGTCATGATATCCAGTATATCATATCATATCATATCATATCATATCATATATATCATATCATATCATATCATATCATATCATATCATATCATATCATATCATTTCATATCATATCATATCATATCCAATATATCATGATATCCAGTCAAACTTTATAATGTTCAGATTGCTGTCATTCTGAATTTGACTTCTACAGTTTATTTCGGAGCCTATAGTGTGTGGCGATCTTTAACGGTCTCCCAGGAAACAAAACCATGTTTAAAAGTTTCGATTCTGCAGCAATGCTAGATTTTAAAAAAGTTTGTGAAGTTGTGAAGGCAGCTGTGGTTCATCTGTAAGGGCAGGTGGGGCAGTGCCCCACCAAAATATTCATCCAAAACAAAGACCTTCAATATAAACCAAATCAATATTAAATTGTAAATGCGTTCAGCATTCTGAAACAAATATTTTTTTTCGGATTTTTTAGACTATTTTAAGTCATAAATTGAGCAGGATATATTAAAATTCAACGCATGGCTTTGACAGGCATGTATGCTGATATTAAGCTGAGTAGCTCTACAGCACCCCACAGTTTTCCAATGTAAATCTGTGGTGAAAAATGGAACTGCAGCAAGCTCCATTTTAGAGCCATTTGGGGCAGATTTCAGACTGCCCTGCTTATTTTCACGTTTGAGTAAACCTTGCTCCAGACCAAAATGATAGAAATCTGCTTCAGCTATGTATATATTAGTCAGGTCAGTGACTAGTTGGCATGTCTGTTCTTCCTATGTGGAGTAACGTATCAAATTAATGAAAGTATAAATCCTTTGATTGAAATGTGCTCGTGTGAATAGCCTTTATATAGTTCTGTTGTGTTTGTTTTACATTTACATGGTTAAAATTTCATTGGATGTCTTAGATATTATCTCTTTTTCACCTCTGGAAACATTTCTACCTTCAAATATATTATATTTTGTACACAGTTTTGTAAATTGCAGATTTTTCAGCATATGTTACGTCACTGTGCACCTGCTGTGTTGTTTTGTCCCCCTGATTTTCTGACATTGTACCCTCAATGTGGATTCTCTCAGGCATCAAAAGGAGATCTAAGGTTCCTGGTGTTATGATTACACAGTACATTGAGGAACTTCCTGAGGGGATGACAACTCCTGACTTCACACGTAAACCCATCGCTTTAACCATTCAAGAAGGTAAGCACATTAAAAAAGAAGAAACTACAAAAGTGAACGCAAATATGATTAGAGGTGACAGTTGAGAGCTAAACGATCCTGGATGTGAAATTAACAAGCTATGAGCATGTACAGAGGATTACCACACAGATTTGCTGCCCTAAATGTCTAAGCTCTGCAGCTACACAGATTTAACTTGCACAGTAGATGAGTGATTTATCACCAACTGGGATGCATTTTATATATTCTACAGTATGCTGGGTACTTGTTGACTTATTATTAAAGGGTTAGTTCACTCAAAAATGAAATTTCTGTCATTAAATACTCACCCAAACCTGTAAGACCTTCGTACATTTTCAGAACACAAATTAAGATATTTGAAATCCAAGAGGATTTTTTTATCCTCAATAGAAAGCAAAGAAATTACCACATTCAAGGTCCAGAAAAGTAGTAAAAACATCGTTAAAATAGTCAACGTGACTACAGTGGTTCAACCTTAATGTTATGAAGCAATGAGAATACTTTCTGTGTGCAAAAACAAAAAAATGACGACTTCATTCAACAAATTCATCTCTCCCCTGTCAGACTCATACGCAGTGAATGCAGTTCAGCGCTTCCGTGTTTATGTCCGAACGCTGACTCATTATTGGCCGGCTCCTGCGTCAGCATCACACGCATGTGTCACGCTGCTCACGTGAACAGCGTCAGCCAATACTGAGTCGGCATTCGGACATAGAACCTGGAAGCGCTGCAACAAAAATAGCATAGGAGAATAACAAGGGAGAGACGAATTTGTTGAATAAAGTCCTTTTTGTTTTGTTTTTGCGCACAAAAAGTATTCTCGTCACTTCATAACATTAAGGTTGAACCACTGTAGTCACCTTGACTACTTTAATGATGTTTTTACTACGTTTATGGACCTTGAATGTGGTAATTTTGTTGCTTTCTATTGAGGATAAAAAAATTAAAAAAAACTCTCGGATTTCATCAAAAATATCTTAATTTGTGTTCTGAAGATGAACAAAGGTCTTACGGGTTTGAAATGACATGAGGGTGAGTAATTAATGACAGAAATTTCATTTTTGGGGGAACTAACCCTTTAAAATGTTAGTTTTGTACAGAAATTCACACACGCTCAATTTATATTTGTTATATTTATATTTCAAGCATTTAAGCCATCCATCATTTTTCATAATGGAGATACATAAATTGAGACAAGTGAGTCCAGACTTTTGACAAGTAGTGTACCTGAACAAATTCTCTAATAAATGTACACATAATTGTAAAAAAAAAAATAAGTGAGATTACTGTAAAATCTGCAATCAACAACCAACACATGTTTGATAACAAGAACAATGCTGTCAAGGCACAGGAGCTATGCTGGCTTATGAAAAAAAAGAATACTATAGCCCAAATATAGCCTTTAATATTTACCTAATAAAGAATTCAAATTTCAATTTTCATAAAACAGGAAAGCTGGCCATTTTTAAAGCCAAAGTGAGTGGAAACCCAACACCCATTGTAACCTGGCGTAGAGCTAAAGGAGAAATGAATGATCCCCAAAAGTTTCAGAACAAATATGACCCCACAACTAATGAACACACGTTGGAGGTATGCGCAGGCTTTTGGCCTTACTTTTAAACTACTACTCAATATTTAAGGTGAAGTGTGTAATGTTTTAATTTTGAAATGCATTCTCATACCCAGATTACTATAAAGAAACTGTAAACAAGCCATTTGTAGCCATTTGTTCATTCCCCCAGATAGTGTAATTTCAGTTGCTCTGTACCATTAAAACACTGTTTGCTTCTGTTGTTTGAGCAGTCCAACACATCAATATTGTCACAACCAATGGCACAACTTTGGGGCGGGACATCTTGTTTGTTGACCAGTGGTAGAGGGTGGGGGGAGTGGTCAAGTAACCTCTTTGAAAACATTACTATTTTTACAATTTTTTTTCATGGCTCAGACATTACACACTTTACCTTTAAATGATCATTTCATTATCATTGTCATCCAATTAGTATGCAATATTAACCAAAACTACAGACCCATTTCTCTGATCATTTACTTGCAGATGCCTAAAGTCAGTGTTGATGAAGCTGACATTTACAAATGCTACGCCTCAAATGAATATGGGAAGGCTGTTTGCACCGTTGTCCTAAATATCATTGAAGGTAAGACACACTTCTTAAAGAACCCAACTTGTTCATACAGTTTGTTACTTTTATTATTAATCGTTATCTTTCCTTCACAACCAAAAAACTGATTTCGTGAAGTCCTGTTACCTGTGCAGCGCTGCCGACGACTTCCGTAAAGCCGAACGCGCGTTAATGGGCATGCTCTTGCGCTCTCGCTTTGGTCGACGTGTGCACGCGCGCTCTTATAGAAGTCGATCTGAACATTATAAAGAGAAGTGCCCAAACAAGGAATTCCGACCTTTACGACTTCACTTTATGACCTTTAAGTCATTTCTTATTCTATTCACAAAAAAGTAGAGCTAGTACCAGAAAAAAGCTGCAAACACAATATTTTCTTTTTCTTTTCAGTTGGATTCAAAAAAGACAAAGAAATGCAAAAGGCTGAAGCAGGTAAGACAACTGTGACGAAATTCTGGTAGTGGATTTTCTTCAGCTTAGGACAGCAGTTCTTTATACCAAAAACGATTTAATGGGATATGTGTAACATTGAATATGGCACACACAAGCATTAATTTCCTTCTGTTTGTTGATTGCATTTTGAAGCTGTAACAGGTGACCCAACAGAGTTTAGAAAGATGCTTAGGAAAAGGTGAGACATTTGTTTCCATTACATTACACATTAATGCCATGTCATGAGCTGTGCAGTTTCACATTAGGCTCTATTCATACGTCTGATTCTTGCCATAGTTAATTAGCCCATCTCATATTATAACATCAGTCACGCTAACCCAGTTAAGTGCTAGCGTTTGGCCTGAAGTTCATATTTGTCATCACAATCTTCTTAAAGTGCTGGCAAAAAAGAGGAGAAAAGGGAAGGTGACATTGACGAGTCAGTTTGGGAATTGCTGCTGAGTGCTGAGAAGAAAGAATACGAACGCATTTGCTCCGAGTATGGCATCACTGATTTCCGTGGCATGCTGAAGAGACTGGTCGAGATGAAGAAGGAAAGAGAAAAGGAGCAGGCACAGGTAAAGAAAGAGCTGCCAGGATGACAGAAGGTTTCTCAAAAATTGCTTTCACATTTTCATGACTGGATGTACAACTGCATGTGGAGACAAACTGTTATGTTCTGTTTGTTTCACTGATTTAGTTCATCCAATATCTCAGTAATCTCAAACCAATTGAGGTGAAGGCTGAGGGTGCTGCTACCTTTGAACTGGAAATGGAGCTCAAAGACCCCAACAGTCGCATTTTTCTGTACAAGGTGAGAACTGTGTTATAAAGGTGCGATACATACAAAAGATCAATGCTAGTTGCAAACAATCAATGCATGACATTGGGCATATGAAGAGACACATTGAAATTATCCCTGACAATTGACAGACAGCCACTTACTATTCATAGTAAGTATGAATAATAAGTTTTCAGTCACGTGATGCCACGGAGACCTGGAGAGCAAAACATGCATAGAACTGAATTACAGACCTGTCAATTTTCTATCTCAAAAGAAGAAAATCAAAAACATGCAAGTTTCGGGCGCTTTTGATCCATATACAGCACCTGCTGCAGTATTTCAACTACTAAAAACAGTGGGACATTCTAAAATGCTTAACATGAAAAACACTTAAAAGTCCTTTTATACATGTTATTGGTGATGCACACTATGTACACGAAAGCAGATGAGACCAGAATATGAACGCAATACGCTAACTGGTTAAGCGTTTTCTTTATAATGGTTTACTTTGGAAAAATGCTTAATGAGAAACTGCCCATTGTTTATATTCTGAGTTCATCTGCTTGTGTGTACATAGTATGCGTCATCAGTAAAGTGTATACTGACTTTGGTCTTTTAGTATCACTGTCTTGCTACATTGGTACTTATCACAATCCGGGTAAAAATGAGTGGCAGGCAATGGAGGAAAGCCTTGTTTTGCCCTCCAGGTGGGCGTTCCTATAAGGGTGTGACTTCATGTGAAAACTATGAATTGGTTCATATACAATAATATCTGAAAAACAAAAAAAACTGTAATTTAAGAAATTTTAACAGTATAATCGTGCCATTTGCCCTCCAGTGCTCCATCCAGTGCTTCACATTTCAGTCCAATAGGTGGCGTACTACCATTGTACTGAATTCCCCCAAATGGGAATTAATTGAATTATTATGACATTTATAATTTAAAAAAAAAACAAAGACAATTTTTTGCATGGCTATGAAGGTTGATTTTATCATTGCTGTTTCTGATTTTGCATAAATTTTGGAAAGCCTGTTTTATATAGACAAAACTTGCTATACTAATTTTTGTTGTTTATATGCATCATGAACATGCATCATGTAAAAAAAATAACTTTTCCCCTTTTGTTTAGGATGGTGTCATGATTCCATTCAGCAAAGAAGCTGAAGGAGAAATGAAACACTATCTAAAACAAGTTGGCAAGAAATATATCTTCACTGTTAAAAACCTCAGTCCAGAAGATGCCGGAATCTATCAAGTGGATGTTGAGGGTGTCAATATCTTTTCAACGGATTTCAAGAGTACGTTTTCACAGCACAATTGTTTATTTGTCATTAAACCCTCTGCTGAAAAGACCAGCTTGAATTCCCATACCGGTCTATGCTGCTTTGGTGCTGGTTAACCAACATAAAAACACGTCTACACTGGAAGTGAGCAGTGTGCCGTGATGCATCAAAACTATATCGATTCCATTATAATCAATAAAGTGGTCTAAACATCTGCTTGGTCACACTTCTGACAGTTACAATAAATTCAGCATGTGATGTTTCTAGTCTCTGGTCTGCTAATATAAATTGTGTTTTGCTTCTTTTGCCATGTGTATATGCAGTTATAGTAGCAACAGTAGTGTTAGTAGCAACACTAATGTTATAATAATATTTATACCCTAAGTTTTTTTACTTGTGTATTTCCATTCAAAATAAAGCTTAGAGTAGACACCAGCATCCAAAACACTACAGGTACACACTGTGGTGAACAGCTTTGCCGTTTTTTCAGCAGCGCTCTCACAGAATGCATAATGTCATCATGGATTGACTGAGGTGTGTTTATCCATATTTACCACACAGTTCCCCCTGTGGACTTTGCCCTGAAGATTAAGGAGGTGACGGCCCAAGAAAGAGAGGATGCCATCTTTGAGTGTGTCTTAACTCAGCCCATTAATGAGATTGTTTGGACCCTAAAAAATACACCTCTCTCTAACAATAACAAATATGAGATTACTTCTTCAGAGGATAAACTGATCCACCGTCTGAGAATCATTGATTGTATGCCTTTGGATGCTGGAATCTATGCTGCTCTAGCAGGCATTAAGTCTTGCAGTGCTTGGCTGATTGTAGAAGGTAAGTGCAACTCTTCCCCCCAATCAAAATTAAATGCATCATCATGCTGATTATTTAAATTGTAAATTATCACATATATCATTATTTGCAAGACCCCAAATTATATTATAAATTACATTAAGTCTATAAATTGCTTTTATTTCCATATTTCATTATTTCTAAAACAATTAATTGTACTAAATTTAAATGTCAAATTGACTGCCCTTCTATTAGAAAACTGGGCTGTCACAGCCCTTTTATTAGAAAATATGTCCGTCAAAAAAAAAAAGAATCAAATTATGATTTGTTGATTAAGAATTCAAATAAATCACAAATAATAGCATATGTCAATATTTGCAAAAATTGACCATAAATAAAGACTCCATTAATGAAATAAAAAGCCCCTAAATAAAGATATTGCAGACTTTGGCTTTAAAGTCAAAATATCGTTTGTTTTATATCTATAATGCATTATTTTTTTTAAATGAATTGCGTTAAATTAACATGATATAAATCCTCAATAAATTCAATAAGCACTATCTGAATCTGTTGGTAATACTGTTTCCACACCAGCTGACAAAGATCCTGCAACAAAGGGCAAGAAGAAAGCCCGTAAAACCACTCAGGCAGGCGGTGCCGGAGATGAATTGAAGAAGATTGCTGCTGAGCAGGCCGAGAGGAACAAGAAAGAGATGGCAGAAGCTTTGGAGGCTGCTAAGAAACTCCAGGCTGAACGGGAGGCAGCAGAAGCAGAAGCCAAAGCCAAAGCTGCAGCTCAAGCCGAAGCAGCAAAAGCGGCTGCAGAGGCAGCTGCAGCTGCTGCGGCCGCAGCTGCTGCTAAAGCTGCAGAGGATGCTCTTGCTGCAGCTAAAGCCAAAGGTATATCTGGGGCTGAAGCTAAAGCCGCAGCAGATGCAGCGGCACGGGCTGCAGCAGCTAAAGCCAAAGCCGAAGCTGAGGAAGAGGCCAGGAAGCAGGCTGAACTCAAGGCCTTAAGTGAAGGCCTGAGTGCTGAGCAATCTGCTGCAGCAGGCGCTGCGGCAGCTGCTGCAATGGCCGCACAGGCAGCTGCTGCAGCAGCAAGGCTTCAGAAGGCTGGGGGTGGAGTTGGAGGTAGTGCTGCAGCGGCAGTAGGAGCGGTGTGGGCTGCAGGAGCTACTGGTACTGGAGAAGGTGGAGGAGCCGAAGGAACTGGAGGAGCTGGAAGAGCTGGAGGAGCTGGAGGAGCTGGAGGAGCTGGAGGGGCTGGAGGGGCTGGAGGGGCCGGAGGGGCTGGAGGAGCTGATGTAGCTGGAGGAGCCGGAGGGGCTGGAGGAGCTGATGGAGCTGGAGGAGCCAGAGGGACTGGAAGAGCTGATGGAGCTGGAGGAGCTGGAGGAGCCGGAGGGGCTGGAGGAGCTGATGGAGCTGGAGGAGCCGGAGGGACTGGCGGAGCTGGAGGAGCTGGAGGAGCTGGAGGAGCTGGAGGAGCCGGAGGGGCTGGAGGAGCTGATGGAGCTGGAGGAGCTGGAGGGGCCGATGGAGCTGGAGGAGCCGATGGAGCTGGAGGAGCCGGTGGCGCTGGAGGAGCTGGAGCTGCTGGTGGGGCTGGAGGAGCCGGTGGCGCTGATGGCTCTGGAGGAAGCGGTGGTGAGGGAGGAGGTGACGAAGATGGAAAAAAACGTCAGCGAGCAGGACCTCTTGTACCGGAGACTGTCACAGGTAAGAAAATATACAAGGAGACACAAAATATATCTACACTATATAGATTATTATTTTATAAAAAATGTAATGTAACATTGCAAAAGTGGTTGGTCCTTACAGAAAATAGGGCAGGCCAAACTTTCAACCAGAGGTTGACCAAAAATACAAGAAAAACAGCAATATTGTAAAATATTGTTACCCTTTAAAATGTTTTCAATTAAATTAAAATACATTTTAAATACATTTATTCTTCAGTCTCACATGATCCTTCAGAAATCACTTAATCTTTGATGAATTATAATCATGAATAGAAAGTTAAAAAACAGCATTTATTTGAAGTAGAATTTTCTGAAAATAATGTAAAAGTCTTTAGTATAATACTGCCATGTATATTATTTAATGTTATGTAATTTAAAACAAAGCCATAGACCTTATGCGCCAGAGAAACGTGCAGCCATCTTTAGAATTTTGTGTTTGAACTTTTGAGGTAGCTCTGTATATTTCTATGGCATCACTGTTATAATTAGCTAATTAGCTGGTGAAGTGGATTTACTTATTGTAGAGTTAACAAAAGATATCATGAGCATTGTAATGCTTGAAGAGGATGTCATAACAGATGCCAGTAGACTGGAAAGGTTTCAACACAAGCGGTTCATTCATAAATCCTTACCTTCATGCTGTGGAAATACAAACCGGAAGACAGAACACAACAAGCGCAATGCTGAAAAGGGGGGGGGGTTACATAAGGTCTATATACATTTGTGCCATTGCTATTGCTTGTGACTTCATTTAACAGGGCTTTTTGTTAAAAGCCTGTTAAACTTTCTGTTTGCTTATAAGCTGATGTTGCTCTGCACAAACATAAGCAATTATCATCACAAAACACCTACATCCTGCAGGTCATATAAACACACAACACAATCAAAGCATTGCACTATGTTGATAAATTTATAGTTTACATCAAAAATCATGATAGGAAACTCAGACACACCCAGCCCAGTTCCAGATGTGAGCAGGGAGCATTGTAAGCAGGAAGGGGAAGCTGCGGGCCGTACCCGTGTAAGACAAGGCCCACTGATACCAGACACAGTGATTGGTAAGAGTGTGGGATGAACACACTAAATCCAGCTCATATGAATGATTACAGAAACTAAATAGTGTTTTTTTTATTAAAAAGTGTCTTTTCCAATCCAAGTATCAACAGTAACACAAACAAATAGTTTTTTGTTGAATGACTGATAAAATCTTAACAGAATATTTTAATATCATGAGAAAGACATTTGATGACATTTTTTTTTTTTTTTTTTAAATAATAATAAAACACTGATTATTTAAGCATGATTATTAACATTCTGTGATTAAGAGTGATGTGTATATTTAAGTAATACTACTTTTAACATAGGGGAAACGGAGGAGTGCTTTTAAAAAAATGATCACAACTAATGCAATTTTCTATATGAATCAGTAAAATGAGATTAAACTAAAAACACTACATCAAATAATAAATCTTTTGTACTTCCTTTATCATTGAATGTTTGATGAAATTTACATTTTACAAAATGTACATTCTACCACACAAATTCCCAAACCATTAAGCTAAATGTGCTGTTCAGTTTGTCTGTCTTTTATTTGTTTGTTTGTTTGTTTCATTTATTTGTTGTTCATGTACCTGTATTGTGTGTTGTTGTGTGGTGTGTCAGTGTATTCAGTGTCAGTCTGTAATGTTTCAGAAACTATATTCTGGTTTGGTTTGTATATCTGTGGTGCCACACTGGGTAGCCCCGGCCACTGTGAAATCTCACTGGCCATATATCAAGCTCCGCATATATTAAACATCATGTTCTGATTGGTTGTGAAGCAGAGTCATGCAGCATTTTTGTTCTCAGTTGTTCTCAGTGTGGGCAGACAAACTATGTAAGTACTATGGCATATAAATCTTGATCTTTGTAAAATGATTTATAATTTGTAATATGTTTAATACACAGATATGTGTAGCAGGACTATGACCAGTGACCAATGAGATTTCATTGTGGGTGAAATTACCCTTCATGACACAACAGAAACAAAACTACATACACTCACTCTAAAGTACGTTTAGAGGCTGGACCTCTGAAAATGTTAATTGTTTGTATGTTCGTGGTGGTTATTGTCAATGTTCTCTTAAATGTTCTTGTTTGTGTTCTTCTTTTTATCCTAAATGTTCTTTTCAACCCTCTTTATTATATTAATGTCAATCTTCAAAATGCTTCATGACTGACCAAATGGCATGATTGAAGGTGGAGGTAACCCATCAGATAAAGAAACCCCATCAGGGTCTGGCAACCCATCAGGTTCCAGTAATCCATCAGGTTCCAGTAATCCATCAGGTTCCGGTAACCCATCAGGTTCAGGAAACCCATCAGGTTCTGACAACCCTTCAGGTTCCGAAAACCCATCCGGGTCCGGTAGCGCATCAGGTTCTGGGGACCCACCAGGACCCGGGAAGCCACCAGGTCCCGGAGGCCCAACAGGAGGCAGCACTGAAGCTGCAGGGGAAGAAAAAGATGCTGAAGATGAAAAGGATGAGTCAGCTAAAGCTGGAAAGCGTTCAGGCCGTAAAAAACATGGCCTACAGGTTCCGGAGACAGTTGTTGGTAAGAGATGTTTGAAGTTGCAGTGACAGTTGCATAGAAGCAATGTCATTATTCAAAAACATCATGAACAATCAGGAATAATTGTGCAATCTCTTGTAGGAGTTGTGGGTCTAATTCAATCACATCATCTGAGCCAAAAAAAAACAAAAAACAAAAAAAAAAAAACAAAGTTATCCAAACACTTCCTATTCCTATAAGTCTTTCACATCATTATGGAGAAATTTTTGCACGCTGTTCATCTGAAAACTTCTTTAATTGAGAGGGTGGTTACCAAACATTTAATTGTTGCTCTACCACAGCATCCCTATATACTTAATTTAGCTTTAACTTTTCTAAACATGCTTTGTGTTTTGAGTCTTATTTAGAGGACCAAAGATCTCACCACAGACTTTGTGGCTTCCTGGATAACTTTCCACTGAGAAACTTTGTCAGATTCACAGTCCCACGTGCTCTTCATTTAAAGATTATACCCTTGGGTTCCATATAGCTGTAAAACTGGCTTTGTAAGCATATGCATATTCATATCAGCAGTTTTTTTGGCATAATGTGCTTGTTGAAACTTTGTGAAGG
Organism: Ctenopharyngodon idella; assembly: GCF_019924925.1. Lineage (NCBI taxonomy): Eukaryota > Metazoa > Chordata > Actinopteri > Cypriniformes > Xenocyprididae > Ctenopharyngodon > Ctenopharyngodon idella. The sequence continues at coordinate 28,098,428 of NC_067225.1, read as the reverse complement.
CATATCTGATGAGCAAGCTCAGTTGATTTGAGTAGGCGGAAGATTTTATTTTTTTTTCACATAATGCCAGTGGGTGTTGGATAACTTTGTTTATTAAAGGAATAATTCAGTCAAAAATTAAAATTCTGTCATTATTTACTTATACTCATGCTGTTCCAAACCTGTATATGCTGTTATTTTTGTACTGTCTTTTATTTAGTTACTTAGTTAGTTCTTGCTTGACAGCCAGTGGTCAATATGCACTGTCATGGAAGATCTATGTGAAAATTCTTTATAAAATTAAATTTTTGTGTTTACCAAAAAATACAGGTTTGGAGTGACATCTCTGAGTAAACTATTCCTTTAAATAAATGAAATGAAAAAAGAATCTTTATATAATTGGAGGGTGACCACCTTAGTGTTTGTTTTCTTGTAAGATTCAAAAATAAATTGGTTAAAAAATAGTATCCCTCCCAGTCTGCAATGTGCCAGATATTTCTTATGCACTGTTTGTGTGTCTGCTGTTTGTGTATATCAGTTTGCGCTGTCTTCACCACGCCTGCTTGTCATGCTAAAGGCAAATCACCTCGCTCACTAATCAGAGCAACCGAGACATGGCAAGATCTTAATAAATGCAACCAAATATGACCTCACAATCTTTAATTATGAGAAGACAAATATTTCATATGCCTTAGAAGACCTGAAGATTCAAACAGAATACCTGCAAGATTATTAATTGCCAAATCACTTGGCATTCTTCACATAAAAGTGAATCAATCATTACCTGGAGATTGTAGAGCAAATTCAGCACAAAAACACATACCATATGGATGGTGTCCAGAGAATAAACAATACTAAATGGAAAAAGAACTGGTAAGTATTCTAATTGTCATTAGAAAAGCAACATTTGATAATACAACCAAAAGCATTCAATTATTTGCTCCGTAGTGGTGAAGTTGACGAAGAGTGACTAATTCAGAGAATTATTTGAACTAAACAACTTCACCTAAGAGTGATAATTATGCACTATTGGAATGAAAAGAATGACTGTACAATAAGTCAGCTGAAATGTGTAGTGGCCCTTCAGAAATGCTTCCTAACTGCTTTTTTTATCATCATGACATGAGTTCTAAGAAGACACGGATTCTAAGAAGCCAGCACTGAAGATATGTCAAGACGATGGTCACCTCATTTTTTTCTTTTACAAACTTCAATTAACTTTTGTTCACATTTGAATGACAGTTAATTCATTTAACACATGCTATAAAATATGTAGTACTTACAAAATATAACATTTAACTGTTGTAGAATTGCTACAGCAGGCCTCAATTAATGTGTGGACTACAATTCACCTAGCAATGCAGCAAAATGATAACTATGCCTGAACAGTAATCAAAATTAATTCCCATGCATCTAAATTAACCCCAACCACAATTTGCCTGCAGATCCTGGTGTTCACTTTGCTGCTGGGCTGGAAGACTGCAAAGCTATTGTGGGAGAGGCAGCTGAACTGGTCTGCAAACTCAGCAGTGCTGAATGTAAGGGTGTCTGGTCCAAAGATGGCAGCGAGGTATAAAGATGCCATATTATATATGTATAAATAATATGTAGGGATGCTCTGATCAAGATTTTTGCAGCTGATACCAATGAACATTTTAATAGGCCTTTACAAACAAGGCTTATGCAAAACGCTATCCATATTAGGATGCTCTGGCTTATTAAAGAGACTTAATGACAAACTGAACACAATTACAACCCATAAGGTATATTTTAACTTTGTCCAAAATGTGACTGAGGACAAAAACAAATAGAAACACTGCATCTCCTAAATAAACAAAATGAATAGTCTGATACAAAAATTAACAGGAATATTATTCAGCAAGGGCTGAGTATTTGTGTCTTTCCTTCCTTCCTACATTCTACTTAAGTAGGTAAGGCAGGGTTCTTTTTATAAATCGAGTTTTTCTGCATTTTGGGGAGATAATCTATTCCTCTTTACATCCAAAACATACACGACTGTACTGAGTAGTCGCTCACCATCAACACTTCAAGCACTAGAAACAGAAATACAACATAAATTGTATAAAGTAATCAAATGTACAAAAACAGTGCATAATCTTCACAAAAGTGATTTAGGTAAGAGCAATGAGAGACTGTTAGGCTGATACTGATCTGCGGCCGATCGATCGAAGCATCCCTAATAATATGACATATGGTATGTGTGTCTGTGTGTAGTCATTAATAGTACACATACACACTGTTTTTTACATGTCTCTGTAGATTACTGACGCCACTGAGGGTATAACCATCAGTAAAGACGGAGTCATTCACAAACTGAAAATTGCCAAAGTATCAGAAGAATTTGCTGGAAAATATCGATTTGAGGCTGATGGGCGTAAAACCGAATGTGTGATTGCAGTTGAAGGTTTGTTTTCTAACATCTGCTAATTTGTGCTAATGCATATGCAAAGGTTCTGATTTTCACATTTATACTTTTTTAATTCTGTCTGTGTTAAGATCCACCAAGATTCAATGCCAAGGAAATTGAAGTATTTGCAAAACCGACTGTGGTCAAACACAATCAGAAAGCCACCTTTAAAATTCCATTTATTGGCCGTGAGCCATGCAAAGTTCAGTGGTACAAAGATGGTGAAGAGCTCATGCCAGACTCTCACTGCAAGATTGAGATTTCAGAGAGTGAAAGCCGTCTGCTTCTCACCAAATTACAGCGTAAAGACACTGGGGAAATCAAAATCAAAATCAAAAATGAGTTTGGCACAGTGGAAGCCATTTCTAACTTAGTTGTGCTTGGTAAGTAAAAAAAGCGAACTAAAACAGGCTGTATTTTTAATAATAATGTAGCACATATTAGTAACAAGTTTGTATACCGTTTTGTTCAACATATATTGTTCAACATATACCAAAGTTCAACTTTTTACTTCATTTAGATAAGCCTACCCCCCCACTTGGACCTCTGGAGATCATTGAAGCATCTTCCAACTGCATCGAGATCAAGTGGAGACCACCAAAAGACGATGGTGGTTGCCCTATTAAAAATTACATACTTGAACGCAACCAAATTGGACGCAACACATGGAAAAAATTAGGCCAGATCCCAGGTGAAGCCCACTATAAAGACAATGATGTTGACCATGGAAGGAGATACTGCTACCGTATCAGAGCCCAGACTGAAGAAGGCACCAGTGAAATGATGGAGACAGAGGATGTGCAGGCTGGCACTAAAGGTGACTTACTAAAATAATCCCTGAGAGAATTTTTGTGCTATTCAGTCACCATCCAGGCTATTTCAGAAGGTCAAAACCTGTCAACTGTCTTCCTTTCCAGCATATCCTGGTCCGCCATCTGCTCCTAAAGTAGTCAGTGCCTTCAAAAACTGCATCAACCTGACATGGACTCCCCCGACCACCACTGGAGGAACCAATATTTTGGGTTATAACTTAGAGAAACGCAAGAAGGGCAGCAACTTGTGGAGCCAAGTCAATCCACCAGAGCAGCCAATTCAAGGTTTGTTTCTCAAATTTTCACTCAAGTTACTGTGAACTACTGTCTGATAGTAATGTTTTACCTCTCAATTACCCTCCACAGCAAAGAAATATGCTGTAAAAGATGTAGTTGAAGGAATGGAGTACGAGTTCCGTGTCTCTGCCATCAACATATCTGGAGCTGGTGAACCAAGTCACCCCTCAGAATTTGTGTATGCAAGAGATCCAAAAAGTAAGTAATTTCTCAGGTAGCTCATTATCTTCAAAAAGAGAAGAGGAATTCAGTATTCTCAAGGCTGTGCATTTCAAAAAATTAACCATGGTCTCCCCTCAAAGATATGCAAAAATCCTCTTGCACTCCTCCCTATTTTCTCTTACAATCTTTCAACGTTTTCTCATATAAATACTTTTGTCTCAATTTCCTATCAGAACCTCCTGGTAAAGTCATTGACCTTAGAGTGACAGACTCCTCCTACACTACTTTGTCCTTGTCTTGGACTAAACCAAAGGAAACCCCCGGGGTTCAGGATGAGGCCAAGGGGTACTTTGTTGATATCAGGCCTGCTGAGAACCCAGAGTGGGATCGATGCAACTCAAATGCCATCATCATGACCTCCTACACTGTAAAGGGAATGAAATCACTGGCCATGTATTGGGTTAGAGTGATCGCCATCAATGAAGGTGGAGAGGGAGAGCCACAAGAGCTGGACAACTACGTTTTGGCTATGCCTCCTCCAGGTGAGTAGCATTACCTCATCTATTGTCAGCAAGGCAAATTGAGATAACATCTACCCCTCATTTTCCATCACTGTACTGGATGTATCACATCACTAATGTAATGTTTTTTTCTTAGTGAGACCAAGATTCACAGATACTAAGATCAAGAGTTTCATGGTGGTCAGAGCTGGAAATTCTGCACGACTCAACGTCAACTTTGAGGTAATGGGCAATACTAAAAGCATACTTTTAGGGTACGTTTACACTAGAGGTGAGCACGAATAGTTGAAAATTCAAATATTCGATCTGTAATTACTATTCGAATTTTACTACGTTGCTTTGCTGGCCGTAAATGCAGTAAACCAATGATAAATCCCAAGCACAAAACTCACAGTTGTGGAGCGTTAACAAGTTGATTGTATTTGATCACAGGACGTTGTCGTCTGCCTTCGCGAACTTTGGAATTACTTACGTCATTTAAATAAATGAATATTTGAATATTCGGTTTTTATGAGCCCAAATATTCGAATACAATATTTTTGAACAATGCCCATCCCTAGTTTACACGACAACGATGTAAAATGTATAGATGACAACGCTGTCAAAACGATTCCCATTCACACGGATCCGCGAAAACGACTAAAAACGTTATATTATGCATGCCAGGTCAGTAGTTGGCGATGTCACTTTGTAAGAAAGACTACACGTCTGTGTACATATGCATTCATTTACAGAGCACTCACGCCAAACGCGCATCCCTGTAAACTAAACACGTAATACGCATGTGCATGCCATCACCATTTTTCGCAGATCCGGGTTTTTGTTGTTTACACAGAGATGATAACAATATAGTTTTCAAAAACTTGCACTTTGAAACACGTTTTTAAAAGTTTGCATTTTCAAGCCCCCAAAACGCTGTTGTCGTGTAAATGAATGGTCAAAAAGTTTTCCATTTTTTGTTGAAACCGGGTGTAGCAATCTTTATCACTATATGTTACAGTTTGTCTTATAAGTCACTTTTTGAGAAACAATCTTTATATACTGCCTGTGGTGCAAAGGGAAAAAATGTAACTGCTGTAGTGCAAAATCCAGTCACACATCCTCGATTCCTTGATCAAAAATGTACTGTTGACTTGCATCAGCAAATCATTTGGGACTAATGGCTGAATGTTATGTAGCCTAATTAATATCCATGAGCTAGGCTATAATGTGCTCCCTCTCCATACTTTTCAGATCCTTCCTACTCCCCTCATTAGAACTACATTTTGCATTTGCCACATGTCTGATACATTTTCTATATGACTTTTTTTTTTTTTACAGGCTTCCCCTTGGCCTGATGTCATCTGGCTTAAAGATGGTGTCCCTGTGTCCAAACGTGTCACTATTAGCAATGCTGAGGGAGGCTCTCAGATCCTGATCCCATCTGCAGAGCGTTCCGATTCAGGAATCTATACCATCATAGTCAAGAACATTGTGGGGCAAGAGACCTTCAGTGTTGAGATTAGAGTTACAGGTAAAATGAGGGAACCAGTGTATGTCTGTGAACCTGTTTTTTATCATCTTTAAGATACCATCTTAAATCATTTACACATAAGTTGTGATTTCTGTGCCACTACTGTAGCATCACCAAACATACAGAACTTTAAAAATATGTGTTCCTAAATGGTCCCAGGCTGTCACTAGTTGAAAAAGAGCCACGCCCCCAGTTCACACCATTGGTTAAGCTATGTTGCTATGTTGGGCTGGTCAGAACTCTTAAACAAGCAGAGCAATGTTTTGTAAGTATTGTAGCCACAGAGTGCTTATGCTTTTCAGGGAAATCATCTTATTAATGACTTATAGTCCCTTCATATTAAGCAAGGCCAGTAGAAAGTATTTTAACACAATCAACAAAAAATTACAAAGAGAAATGTACACTACCATTCAAAAGTTTCTTATGCTCACCAAGGCTGCATTTATTTTATCAAAAAATACAGTAAAAACAGTAATATTTTTACAATGAAAATAACTTTGCTATTTTAATATAATAAAAACAAGTGTTTCTGAGATGGCAAAGCTGAATTTTCAGCATCATTACTCCAGTCTTCAGTGTCACATGATCCTTCAGAAATCATTGTAATATGCTGATTTGTTGATCAAGTAACATCTCTTATTATTATGTGAAAAACTGTTGTTCTGCTTAATATTTTTGTGGAAACATGAGATACTTTTTTTTAATTCTTTGATATATAGAAAAGAAAAGAACAGCATGTATTTAAAACAAAATTGTAAAAATCTTTACAGTCACTTTTGATCAATTTAATGCATCCTTGCTGAATAAAAGTTTTAATTTCCTAAAAAAATACTGAACCCAAAAGTTTGAATGGCAGTGTAGATTTGTAGATAGTTATAAAAATTATATGCTCAACCACGCTTGCTCTGTAGAGGAATGTACATATAATAGCCTTGACCCACCAGTCCTGATGAACTACTGATTGTTTTGGCATAGATGAGCCAAAGCCCCCAGGTCCCGTAGAGTTGGATGAGAATGTTCCGGGCACAGTGACAGTTTCCTGGGAACCATCCCCAGATGAGAAACGCGATGATCGCCTGCATTACACGGTGACCAAGAGAGACTCCAGCAAGAGGACCTGGCACACTGTAGCAGACCGTATCTTCAACAACCGTTACACAGCCTGTAACATCATGCCAGGGAGAGAATACCAGTTCCGTGTGTACTCCAAAAATGACATTGGCCTGTCTGAACATTCGGAGTCACCAAAATGGCTAATCACATGCAAGAAAGGTTTGTGATGTGGGGAGTGATTATTCAAACTAAAAGCATTATGTATGACCAGTCATTTTATAAAAAGTAGATTATATTTATCCTAAATGCAAATAATGATAGATACTGTTTGCACCATGTATAAATACTTTTATTTACCCATAAAGTGTAATATACTATGCGTACTAAAGGCAAAATATCTGAGGTGATGTTGGATCTGATGTTGGGCGCAGTTTGCTTTTTGCACTTAAATGTAAATAGACACTGCTTTTTAAAAACTGGTTTATGATGAAAATATTACACAAAGTGATGGACGATAGAGTCGGCCGAGTGGTTTTTAACTGGTTTTTGCTTCAACACCCAGATTTGGGCATCTGTAAAATTCTCAAAACAGTACCAAAATTGCTGATTTCTCCACCCTTTAAAAAAGTAAAAACGTCTATTTATTTTGCTACCCTAACTCTACATGGTTACACTATATGGTTAGTTGCATTCTATTATTTGCTGTTAGCATTGTTTTTCCCCTCTTTCGCAACAGTATCAGACCTGTAACCTGTTTTTGGATTGCCACCCACCAGTTGAGAACCACAGTACATGCGTTCTTTGTTCTTATGCAAGTTCTACCACTAGGGGGTGTCTGTTTACTGTGGACACTCCGCTTGCAGATACACTACAATGTGACCCTTCACCCACCCACTGACATGTGAAGGTCACAGCCTTTATGAATTGATTTTTAATCATGCTCCTTCATCTCTTGCAGAAAAATTCAAGCTGAACATCCCGGAGTCCAAGACCTGCAACTTAGAGAGGCCTCCGAGGTTTATGGTCCCCCTGAAAATCCACACAGCCCCACAAGGCTACGAGTGCTACATGAGCTGTGCCGTGAGGGGCGACCCCACACCCCACGTCACCTGGTACCGCGACAACGTCAGCCTCAACACTAACACCAATTACTTAATAACTAACACCTGTGGAGTGTGCTCCCTGCTCATTCTCAGGGTTGGACCCAAAGACATGGGAGAGTATAAAATCATCGCTGAGAACCCGCTGGGAAGAGCAGAGTGCTCTACCAATCTCACAGTGAGAGGTAAGAGTCTACATAAAGAACTCGCCTCACTGGATGAAAGTTACACCATTAAGCACCAGATGATAGCTGGGTTTCCCAAAGCTCAGTACAAACTGTACAATTGTAGAAGTCGTACTTTATCTCTAGACAAGTTTCCCAAAAGCATCATTACCTTCTTAAGTACCATGTACTCTAAAACCATTTATAAATCCTCAGATCTTGTAATGCTTTTTAGTGTTAAAAACTGTAACTTTTATGAAACTTTGCCTTATAAAAGCATTTTTTTTTTTTCTACATGTATATTCAGTAATGTTTAAAAGGTTAGTTCACCCAAAAATGAAAATCCTCATGTCAAAATTCCTCACCCTCATGTCGTTCCAAATCCATAAGACTTTCACAAGTTCACACTTACATATAATTAGGTAGAGTAAAGGTTATGCGTATTTGGCGTGCTGTCCAGGGGGAAGGCTCCAAGCTCGAAATTTTGGCCCAAGCCCAGAGTATTCCCCCAGGTTGTGATAAAAATAGTTAGGACAAGAAATGAGGAGATGGGGTGGTGGAGAGATGTTGATAAACTGTTAATGAGGTAAGTCTGCCTTATATATACCTCTTATCATTAATTGAGTTGATTAACTGAATGCGCTACTCTCGTGTTAATTAGGTTAATTATCTGAACGTGCTCCTCCCGAACTTTGTTAATAAAACATCATTTTGTTCATCTTCGGAACACAAATGAAGATCTTTTTAATGAAATCTGAGAGCTTGGCATAACATAAACAAAAGCTCAACTGAACCCGAATGATGCGCGAGAACAAACCTCTTGCAGAAACTCAAACGTGCTGCGTAACATACAAGAATGAACCTCATTGGTTACGCAGCACGTTTGAGCTTCTGGAAGAGGTTTGTTCTGGCGCGTCATTCGGGTTCGGTTGAGCTTCTGTTTATGTTCGCCGATCAATGTTCCTATTTGAATAAAAGCCTAAATTCAATTGCAATTGCATAGACTGTCAATGGATTTCATCAAAATGATCTTCATTTGCATTCTGAAGATGTGCGAAAGTCTTACAGGTTTGGAGCGACATGAGGGTGAGTAATTAATGACAGAATTTTCATTTTTGGGTGAACTAACCCTTTAATAACTTAATATTATGTTATCTTGTCCAGTGCCTTGACAAGATAACATAATTTTACATATTCAGCAGCATTTTCAAACTAATTTCACACTGGGGAAACAAACTCCTGAAGACACACTCTGATAACAATGCACTTACTTTTTACTTAATAACAAGAAATCTATGTGCTGGTTTGGGAAACAGATGTTGATTCATCCTAGTACAAAATGATCTTGCATGATCTGCAACATTCTTGAGAGACCCAGAATATGCCACTCGGAAAAGTTACTAAATGGTAAAATGAAAACATCTAATTGCTTCTGAATCCAATTTTACAAAACATCCTACCAATGCACCACTAACTATCTACATGCAGTATAATGTTTCTAAATATATTTCTAAATATATCTTCGGAAAACCTAAGAATAACTTGGTTAACACTTCTATTTCAAACATGTAAGTATGTTTACTTATAAAAGTTACAAAGTAAATTCAGTAAGTTTAGAACATTTCAAACATTACACCATAAATAAATTGAATCTACTGTAACACCTTAACCATATTTTCTTTGTTTGTTTTTCAGAATAAAACCATTGGCGAGTGGAGGATGTCAAAACATACATCTTGCAAATCATCATGTTGTTTTTTGGATTTTAGGCCCTTTGTGGAACAACAGCATTGAATATTTTTGGAGAAAGATGTGGCTTGTGGAAACGCAATGCACTGCGTGTCCTTATTAGACAAAAAATGGTAGAATCAAATGCATGTGGTAAAACTACATATAGTCTTATTGTGTTTAATAGCACAAAAACCTAAAACTCTATGTGTTGTGCTTCTTGGATGGCTGATGCTTAATACGCCATGCTTTCCTAATCCTGTTTGATAATGATTTTACTTCAGCTTAGCTCAGGTTCGGGGGGTTTTATTATTCTTGTATGGTATTTAATTTATTCATTTATTTATTCTTTTCTTTTGTGTATGTTCCCTGCTCTTTCAAACTTTCACAAATTCAATTATACTGTATTACAGTAAAAAAAAAAGTGTAAAGTGTAGATTGCTCGCATTCATTTAATAACATTCATTAACATTACGTTTTTTCTTTTTTGCATGTATGGAAATGCTAAAATGTAAAAAAAAAAAAAAAAAAAAAGCTTTTGCTTCAGATATGCTCTATCAACAAAAATGGTTTGGTGTAAATAAATAAAATATTCAAGTTCTTTGAACAGTGCACTTGTGTACAGACTGTTATTGTACCTGCAAAGTGACTTATCATTATAAATCAATTACGCTGCGTATGAATTCACAAAGCAGAAGGATTTGATTATTATTCCATGACAGTATAGTCTTAAAATTCTCAAGAGCTGTTTTTCTGAATACATCTATTCAGAAAGAGACAAAAATAGTATACAGAAGTGCCATATGAATGCATACCGATGACACCATAAAGTCTCACTTAAAAAAGTAAAGCCTGAACATGCTGTCCTCGTTATATTTGGAGTATTTTACTGCCACTAAATTTTGTAAATGGCCTGACAGTGTCCAGCAAATGTAACACCAGTATGGTGCTCCTGCGGCGTAGTTATGTATGTGCTCATATGCATTTGTCACACTTAAGAGTCACTACATCATGATGAGTTATGACCTCTCTGTCTCTTCTGATCCATATATGGGCCATAACGCCCTGGCCTGACCATACCATTGTAACATGAAACTCCTATCCAACAAGCACAGGATTTTCAGTCTTGGCCAATTAAAAGTTAACGCAACCCATAAATCATTAGGAATCATTTTTCTCCAAAACAATGCCTTTTTCATCTAAACCTTCAAATGAGATCCAGTTTATTTTGTCAATATAAACTAGCTTTTGTTCTTATACTGTCTTATATGACCCATGCAGCATTTGTGAATATGGTACACAATTATAACGCCAAATGATACACAATTTTTAGAATTAAATCATTAATATCAGTAGGTTCGAGGCTCCTACACATCATTCTGAGAAGCACAAGCTTACCTTTCTCACATCATGTGGAAGCTGCTTCCTCCGCTGTCACTGCTGCACCACGCGTTTGCTCCTTGAGTTTCTTTTCAGTGGATAGTTTATAAGACCCTCTAAGCTTCATTCTCCAGCCTGATCCTATATCTAAGGGAGGAGTCACAGATCATCACACTCATGTCTTTGATCAGTACTCAAGGGTAAGCCTATCCCTTAGCCAACACCCCTGAGGAGCAACAGGACACCTTTGAGGACCATCTCAAGTTGGGTAGCAAAGGTGAAGTCAACACTCAAAGCTGAACAAAGAGCACTGGGCACAAGTCACAAAGTAAGTAGCCAATGCAATCTTTAGTATTTATACTATTATGCTATATTATACCAGGATTATGTACAAAGTGTAATGCACCTGGTCAGTCAGCACAGGTTGGGGTTGCCTGAAGTGTTAAAGATGGCCCTGGATTACTGCATGTCATTGGATAACAACCTGCTCTGACCATAACTATGTATTGATTTTTTGCTTTTTTTGGAAAGCGTCTTCACTGAATTTAGATGCAACATTTTGTGGCAGCTATAGAAGCATTTTTACAGGGGAAAAAGACATCATGTACATTACTGTGTATTGATTGTTATAGCCGATGGGTAAAATACTTTACTTAAAGCCTTTATATATATAATGCATTATAAAAGTAGTTTAATGCATTAATTATGCCTTGTAATGCACCGTATAATGCATTGTATGGTCTCATGAATAATTGTAACCACAATTATAATACATTACAACACGCATCTATTCATTTAATACACTTTTAGAAAGTATAATGCAATGAAACACATGGCAACCAATTTCAGATGTAACAAGGAATCTGCAAATATAATGCATTTTAACTTTTTACAATTATTTATGAAAAGATATAATGAATACATTATTAATACTTGTATAAAGCATTACACATAAAGGCTTTAAGTAAAGTGCTACTAATATATATATATGTCATTTCATAATTATTTCTAAACACAAGTAGAGATGTAAAATGTTAGATTCCCACTAGAGATCGAAAAATTCACAGTAAGATGAAGAGAGACATCTGTTGGGCCAAAAAACTTTGTCATGATAGTCTGTATTCCCTTCAAAGTGGTTTCCTATTATCATTTTATGATGACAGGATGCTACGCCATCTGTTTTCCAGTTTGGAGCAACGTGTATGACATGCAGCTCTTACATTGATCTGTAAATGTAAACAATATTTATTTTATGCCATTACTTTATTTTTACTACTCTGAGACTGCTGGACAATTACACTGGAGTGCAATTACTTTTAATGGGTTAGCGAAAATACATGCTGAAAACCGAATTTATGGATTATTGAGAAAACAAATAACAACCCACAATATCTTCAAAATATAGACTATTTTTAATAATTCATAATATAGACTATTAATTAATAATTGCATACTGTATGAGAAAAAAATAAATATGTGTCTCAATATGTTGTTAATGTACAGGTCTATCCCTGTAAAAATACCACAGGCAATCTTAAGAGCAGGGTAGTGGAAAAGATAATTCAATAAGTCATAAAATCTGACAAAAATTGTCAGAGCAGTAAGAGGAGCCTTGCTTCCATTAGTTGGGGGTTGACATCTTAGGACTTGAGACCCTTTCTAGGCCTCCCTTGGGCATATTTATAAATCAATCATATGTGTCAGTTGCTAGGCATGGCTATTTTTCATCTGCTACAAATATGGTTATCCCTGATAAGAAGCTGTCTGCAGATAAACTTATCTTGATGTACTGCTTACACATAATTTATAGTAGTTTGATTATAATGTGTTCTGTCGGCCTCTATGTATGTATGTATGTATATATATTGTAGAAGCCAAATTAGGAGTATATATATATATATATATATATGTGTGTGTGTGTGTGTGCGTGTGTGTGTGTTCAAAAATTCTACACATAAATATTAAAGGAAAACCAATCATATCATTTATGAAACATTTCCTTTCAATCTAGCAGTTATGAAACACATCTGGGAATAGTATTACTATCACATGAGATTGAGGAGAAATAGAGCTCTAGAAAAATGTTAGCACTCTGCATTTAAGATGAGAGTGTGCGTCAGAGTTGTTTTGATGGATAGTTTTATGAGGTATGTGACCTATAACAGACAAAAACATGCAGGGCTACTTGACTCACACCAGTGGGCACATATAGTGTTAATTGAGAAGTGAAGTCCTCAATTTACTGTCGCTTTAAATTACTACTCTACAGAAAGCAGCAATTTTGATGCATCTTTATCATGCTGTTCTCAATAACACTGTTCAATGTAGCTACAGTACTGCATTTGATGAATTCAAATACATACACTTGAAATCTCTGAATCTAGTTTCAAGTATGTCAATTTAGGTTTTCATACAATATACATGGCCACAAGTCCTGTAACAACCACCTATTCAGTTCACCGGGAACAAAACTAACAAGGCTTTCTGGCAAAAAGAAGCTCTAGAAACCCTGTGTTGATAAAAAGTCAAGTTGTAATCCAAGGAAAATATAATTGCCACATCTCTCACTAATTTACAGCCACCACCTCCAGACACAATTATTGCCTCTACTTTCATTCCAAGAAACCCATCTAATAGAGACATAAGGAGATGTGAAGTTTACTCAAAATGTGTCAGCATTACATTCCTGTAGTAGACATATTGCTTAAATCCTGAGGTTGCGGATTGGTGTAAGTGACACTGTTGCCAGCTTTTTTTTCCCTGTGCCCATGAATTACATTCTAGACAGCTGGAGTGTTCATGTTGCTGTAGAGAAAAGCTGACAGAAGCTCTTAGCTTAACCCTGCCACTAAGCTCCATGCTCCCTACCTCAGGGAACAGACATGATCGGAGTCAAATATTCATCAGAACAACATCTAGCACTTTTTTCAAATGTTACAAATTCTTGAACAAAGGAAGAATGAAAATTCTATCATTATTTACATTTGATGTTTCAAACCCATTTTTTCTGTTGAACACAGAAATTCACAATACATTTCACAAAAAATATCCATACAATTCATAGTGACATCTGAAGTGACCAAAACTGAATTTATTACTCACTCATAGTTTTCAACCCCAATAAGCTGAACTTGAAAACCATTGATTTAGCAAGGTTCAATGGTTCTATTATTTCACAAATCAGTCCAGCTGTGAACAAATAATTCAGACTGATTTGTGAACCGAATCAAATGGTTCACTGAAAAGAACCAGCTCAAAAGAACAATCTGCTCCATGATCCAATTCTTGAGTTCAAACACTGACTTAATGGTCCAGTCCCAGCAGTTCTTGAGTTAACAGAGTATAAAATAAGAGTAAAAGATTATTTTTGTAAAGACACTTCAAAATTTCCTATGTTTTTTTCCCCCTTACAGAATAAAGAAAGGTTTGAAAGAATATAAAGAATAGTATAAAAAAAAAATAATAATAATTTTGTGATTTTGAATGAACTATTCCTTTAAAGCAGTTTTAAGTTCATGGATATAATGATTTTTTTTATCACTAATGTTACTCATCCCACAGGAGTTCTCTGAATCCCACATGTCAAGATGAAGTTTGCAAAAAGTAAGGAAGAGGAACCCACTGCTCCTGGGCAAGGTAGATATAAAAAAAAAGGAAAATTCACTTAGAACCTTTTCAAAATCCATTGATTTAATGTATAAAGTATCACAGCTTTTAACTTTTTGTTCTCTTTTGATTCCTCAGTGGCCATTAAGAAGCGCTCTAAAGTCCCAGGAGTAATGATCACACAGTTTGTGCAGGAAATCCCAGCAGGAAAAAGTCATCCTGATTTCTCCCGCAAACCCATTGCCTTGACTATTCAGGAAGGTGCAGTACAGCAGCTCAAAGTATCTTTAATGCTAAAAGAAAAGGCATAATGACCATTTTTCAGAAGTACTCAACTAACTCTGTTAAACCTTCTTACAGGAAAGTTTGCATTTTTCAAAGCCATCGTCACTGGAGATCCAACACCAACTGTGACATGGGCTCGAAACAATGGAGATATTTCTGATCCTGAAAGATATACTGTTTTGTATGATCCAATCTTAGGAGAACATCAATTACAGGTGCCGATTTGTCTGCAACTTGTACGATGGCATTAATTGTTTGCATTAAAAAAAAAATCTTCATAAAAATACATTAGATGGACAAAAAAGTTAAACTTTTAGCCATGTAGTGTATCTAATTCTAACTTAATCTTAGACTATTAAAGGAACAGCTTTTACTTGCATTTGCTTTTGTGCCATTGTTAATTAAAACCAATAGAAATGCAGTATTATTCATAAAAAACTAATTGTGTCTAATAGATGCCCAATGTTGGAGTTGATCAAGCAGACACTTACAAATGTTTAGCAAATAATGAGTATGGACGTGCTATAGTCACAGTCACACTCAATGTGATTGAAGGTCAGTAAAAAAACCTTTTCCAATTGTACCTGGGAAATTTGTGGCAAGCAGCTGTGCAGAGAAAAACAAAAATTCTTTTTTTTTTTTTTTTTTTTTTTTTTTCAGTTGGGTTCAAGAAGAGCAAAGCAATGCAGGAACAACGACTAGGTCTGTTTGCATTCAAATCTTCAGTAAATCACTGAAGCAAAATACAAATATTTTAAATACAACCTCTCCTAGAGAATAAAGATTAATTGTGCAACTATTTATTTTCAGAACAACGAGAAAAAGCAGCAGCTGATTTAAAAAAGACCCTGAGGACTCGGTAAGTTCTTGCTTATAATACCAATGATGATTCTAACACAAATTTTGTATTTTGAATGGTCTGGGGTTTTTCGCAGAGCTGAAAGAAAGGAGGAGAGGAAAGATGGAGAAGTTGACGAGAAATTTTGGGAACTGTTGTTGAGCGCTGATAAGAAAGACTACGAGCGCATCTGCGCTGAATATGGGGTGACCGACTTCCGCTGGATGTTGAAGAAACTGAATGAAAAGAAAAGGGAAATAGAGGAGCAGCAGTCACAGGTGCATTACAAATGAACAGTGAAATATCATTATGTATCGTTAAAGTATACTGACACACCTAAAAAAGTCCATCAAACAAAATAACAAATGTCATAATTTTCAACACATAAATACACAAGCTCTGAAAATGAACGCGACTTGTGAAATACCTCACTGGTCTCTATTACTATTTTTGCCCAAGAAGTGCATGTGCTAAATGCCTCTGTAAATCTAGCCTCTGAGGTATCTTTTGAGAGTTTTGAAAGTATATTTTTAACTTGCTTTTCCTCCAACAGTACATTGAACACCTGAGCAACCTGAGACATATTGAAATCAAGACGCCTGGATGTGCCGAATTTGAATTTGAGATGGATCTCAAAGATCCCAATGCCAGAATCTTCCTCTTCAAGGTTAATCAATACACATCTTTGTGGTTACTTCATTTTACAGATTTTACAGGGAAACAAGAAAAAAACATCTGCATTTTGTTTCACAGGATGGTGTCATGGTTCCATTTAACACTGAAACAGATGAGAAGCATTGTCTGCGGCAAGTCGGCAAAAAATTCATCTTTAGCGTACATGGTTTGAATCCAGAAGATGCTGGATTGTATCAAGTCGATATTGAGGGGGTCAATGTCTTCTCCACTGACTTTAAAAGTGAGCTTTAATTATTTAGAAAGATATAGCTATATATAATGTTTAAAATTAAAAAGTTATTTTAATGTGTTTAACATTCTGCAATCATTTACTTGCCCTCATATTTTTCCATTATGTTTAGGAATTTCTTTCTTCTGTGAAACACAATATTTTGAAGAATGCCTAAACTGCTCTATTTCATATACAATGAAAGTGGATACCAGTGATATAACATGACAAAATACATGATTTATATGCTGAACAACCTGAAATTTAAATCATTATACACTCAAATCACCACAGTAGCTTTCAAATCTCATTTGCACTTTTCAATTCAATTGCATTTAAATTCAAACTATTCAAATGAATGCAATGGCAATTTAAATTTCTGTATTTTTAGGGTGCTTTTTTGGAGTTTGACAGTTTACACTTTCACAGAGGAGAGAAAATTCAACAAGATAGAACAACATGAGGGTGAATAAACAATTACAGAATTTTCATTTTTTAACCAACTATACCTTTAAATGTATGAAAACTATTGGCTACTCTTTCAGGTTACTATTGATATTCATGTTTATTCAGTAATATTAAAGGATTTCTTTGACTTCAAACCTGAATCAAACCTGTTAATTTAGATGTTACCACATAAAATATAAAATATAGTTTTAGGTTAAAGCATGCTTGTTTTTTTCTTTACCTTTGCAGTTCCAGTGGCAGATTTCTTGGTAAAGATTCAGGAAGTGAAGGCTGTGGAAAGAGAAGATGCCGTGTTTCAATGTGTCTTATCTGCTCCGCTCCCTAAGATCTCTTGGATAGGCAAGAACGTTCCACTGGAACATGGTGAAAAGTATGACATCTCTGTCTCTGAGGACATGCTAATCCATACACTGGTGGTGAAGGACTGTATGCAAGTGGACAAAGGCATCTATGCAGCTGTGGCTGGAATGAAGTCCTGTAATGCTTGGCTGATAGTGGAGCGTAAGATGAAATTCAGATATCACCCATATTACATTTATCAGATTAACTGATAAACATGTTACAATGTGTGCGGATCCTTGCATATATAAAGAGCTATTTGAGAAATATTCTTTGCAATTGGCACATTTAACTCTTAGTTAAAATAAACTTTATTGATTTGATTTTGTTCTTTTGTTCACATTATAGCCAAAAGATTCTAATGAGTGAATGATTAAGTTGCACAATAGTTCATTCATTGATTGGACTGACCTGACAAGCACTAATAAATAATTTATTTTGGAAAAGCAAAATTGATCATTTAAATAAAACGTTTCAAATCTAAATTAATAATGAGCATAAAAAAAAAAACTGATTGCTTGCATTGTTCAAATGACCATTTATGTCTATTATATCACTGAGACCTGTATGTACGTGTGCAGTGTCATGTAGACATCCAGCAAGTTTTCCACTCAATGACCAGAATATTAACACCTTCTTGCTATGTTGGTCTGTCCTTGGAACAGCTGACCCAGATCCGAACCAGAGGGGCAAAAAGGCAGTACGCAAAACCACTCAAGCAGGAGGTGGAGGCGCAGACCTGATCAAGATTGCAGCGGAGCAGCAGGAGAAACTGCAGAAGGAGCGTGAGGAGAGGATGGAGCAGCTGAAACAGATTCAGGCTGAGGCCGCTGCTGCCAAAGAGGAAGAGAAACCAGCAGAGGAGGAAACTGCTGTGCCGGAAGAGCCAAAACCAAAGGCTAAACCTAAACCAGAACCCAAGCCAGACTCTGAAGGTGTAGTAGAAGAGCCAGAACCTGAGCCAGAGGTGATGGAGGACCAACCAGAACCAGAGGAAGCTGCTCCACCTCCACCAGAGGGAGAGACACCCAGCGAGGAGCCAAGGAAGAGAGTGAGGACTGGGCCCTTAATCCAAGACACCATTATCGGTAAGATACTCATTTACCATTTCCATTACCGATTCTTTTGAGTTTGAGGAAGAAAGTATTACGAAAAAACAGAAATGCTGTTGCCAAATGCTAGAATCATTTCGATATAAAAATAAGTATGTTGACGATTCACAAAAAAACAAAAACAAAAAAAATCAGCTCAAATTAATCATTAGCTCAGGATTTGGGCTTTTACTAGTCACGGGCTGCATCCGAGATCACACACTTTCCCTTTTACTTATTCAAAATGAGTACCTACTCAAGAGAGTATGCACTTTCGGACATAGCCATGGTTTATGCTTTTAATTCACTAAACAAAAAGGGCTCAAAAGAGTTATTCACTTGAGAATTGGACATACGGGTTGCACTATATATTTATGACTCACTAAAAAGAACCAACTCAAATGTATCATTATTCCCAGCTCGGGATTCAGGCTCCTATACATGCTGTATGTTTTTAATCTACTAAATAGAAAGGGCTCCTCGTGATAGTCATTCGCTCAAGAATCAGACTTTACTGGTCGGGCTTTATGTTTTTGATTCACTAAAAAGAGCTGTCTCATAAGATTCATTAACTCGGGAATTGGACGTCGATTGCCCTGTATGTTTTTGATTCACAAATTAATAGTAATGCTGGAAACACTTTGATAGTATTTTTGGATAGTGTTCTGTGCGCATCGGCAGAAAAATGCATGTGCGACAACCAATAGCGGAAACAAACAGAATAAAATTCATGTAGTTTTGAGATTTTTTTAATTGTCCCAACCTTATGTTCTATAGATCTGGTAAATGCACCATTTTCTTACAATATAAGCAGAAATATTTATCATCAAACTGTTGTTCAGACCCAGGAGTTCACTTCATCAGTGGGCTGTCAGATGTTCATGCCATCATTGGTCAGTCAGCTGAAATGGTGTGCAAGCTCAGCAGTGAGAAGTGTGATGGCATTTGGTATAAGGATGGAAAAGAGGTAAGCACAGGTTTATAATGCTCAAAGTTCCAGTGTAATAGTTATCTACATTACCAATACACAAATTTGTTATTAATATAGACATGACCTAGAGCAGTGATTTTATCCAGTAAGCAAAAATTCTGTTGAAATATCTGTATAGATAACAGCCACAGATGATCTGAAGATCGTCAAAGATGGAGCAGTCCATAAATTAGTTGTATCAAACTGCACAGAGGACGACAATGGAAAGTACCGCTTTGAGGCAGATGGACGTAAAACTGAGGCCATATTGGTCGTGGAAGGTAATTAACATTTGTTATTAATCCTTGACTGATAAATTTAAAATGTGGAGGTGCATTTTTTGATAAACAAGTCAGAAACTTTACAACGAAAATCTATTGTATATTATGTTTCAGATCCACCAAGGATGAATCAAGATGACTTAGCTAAATTCTCAGAGCCTGTGATAATCAAGGTTGGCCAAAATGCAACTTTCAAACTGGACTTTGTGGGTCGCGAACCAATGAAAGTGCAGTGGTACAATGAGGGTGAGGAGATGCTTGAGGATAATCACATCAAGATTGAGAAATCAGCCATTCACAGCCGCCTTCTACTTGTGAAGTGTCAACGCAAAGACAGTGGAGAAATAAAGCTGAAGCTCAAAAATGAGTTTGGAACCGTTGAAGCCTTTTCAAGACTCATCGTTCTAGGTTGGTAAATAAAGGGCCATGTAATATCATGTAACATATAATTAAGAAGAATGCTGTGGTTACCTAGCTAACAGGGAACGTTCTCATGCAGCTAACATTCTGGCAAGGTTTTCTCAAAGTTATGAACAAACATTCTTCCAGTATCGTTAATAAATTGAATGCTTGTGCGAAGTATGTGGTTTTTAGATGGGCGTTCATCTAACAAACTTTAAATGTTACTACTTGTTTCAGAATGTTCAGAGAAAGCAATTCATAATCCACACATTTGTTTTAAAAAAGACAGACAAAAACCCAGTTTTTCTTTCCTGTACTTCAGATAAACCCACCAACCCAATGGGACCTGTTGAAGTATTAGAAGCCTCAGCATCCTGTGTGGATTTCAAGTGGAGGCCTCCAAAAGACGATGGTGGTTCTCCTATAATTAACTACTATTTGGAGCGTAACCAAATTGGACGCAACACCTGGATGAAGATTGGAAACATCCCCGGAGAGCCCCATTACAAGGACAATGATGTGGACCACGGAAGGAGGTACTGCTATCGCATCAGGGCCATGACTGCAGAGGGCACCAGTGATGTTTATGAGACAAATGACATCCAGGCTGGTACCAAAGGTGAGATTTCATATGTTTGGATCTTAAACACAGCATTAAGATCTAACTGAAAATGTAAATAAACACCCATTATCACAGTAACTTAGGGCTGCACGATTAATAAAAATGAAACTGAAATCGCGATTACGATTATTAAATCGCAAAGGTGACTTTAAGCAAAAGAGAAGGTTTAAGCTCTTCTTGTGTTTTTTCAACAAGATAAAACTTAGCTATAAATATTAGTATTGTAATTTTACATCTGTACTGCAAAATAAAATTTTCTTAAATACTCTATTTTACAGTTACATTTTAAAACAATAATATTTCTTATTGTTTAACATTTTTATTTATTGGTAATTATAATACTAATAATTATTATCATTATCATTTTTGTTATTGTTGTTGTATTTTAAAGACATATTGATATGTAATCACAATTTCTGGACAAATTGTTCAGCCCTAAACACAAGCACAGCAAACCTGAATTTTTTTAAATCACAATCACACTTTTTTCAGAAAAATTGCAATTTGATTTTTTCGCCCCAAATCATGCAGCTCTACAGGAACTGTTATATAATAAAAGGACTCATTTGTTACAGCATATCCTGGACCACCATCTACACCCAAAGTGGTCAGTGCTTTCAGGAACTGCATCACTTTGGCATGGACACCTCCTACCAACACTGGTGGAACCAACATTGTTGGCTACAATATGGAGAAACGCAAACGGGGCAGCAACTTATGGGGTCAAGTGAACCCCCCTGATGAGCCAATCAAAGGTTTGTTTTTTTTGTTTTGTTTTGTTTTGTTGCTCTCAAAGTTATAATATATTTTTGTGCTGCCATATAGTTCTATAAAACATGCTAGACCTCATTTTCCTCCCCAAGGCAAACAGTATGATGTGAAAGATGTTGTTGAAGGAATGGAATATGAATTCCGTGTGTCTGCGATCAACTTCTCTGGTGCTGGAGAACCAAGCACACCCTCTGAATTTGTGATCGCCAGAGATCCTAAAAGTAAGTCAACACTCAAATAATTATCATATTAACACGTTATAAGTATTTCTATAGTTCAAGATAAAATATGTTCAAAATCTGCTGGAATAAAACCACAAAAAAACACGAAAATAATAATAATTCTACAACTGACCTACAATGACCTTTTTGTACTTCAATTTGGGATTTCAGAACCCCCTGGTAAAGTCATTGACCTGAAGGTCGCAGATTCCACCTATACCTCTTTGTCTTTGAGTTGGACTAAACCAAAGGAAGAGAAAGGCGTCCAGGATGAAGCTAAAGGTTATTTTGTGGAATTAAGGCCAGCCGAGAACACAGAGTGGGGTCGCTGCAACTCCAACCCACTCATTTCAACTTCCTATACAATTCTTGGCCTCAAGTCTATGGCTATGTACTGGGTCAGAGTGGTTGCAACCAATGAAGGAGGAGACGGGGAACCCCGAGATCTGGACAACTACATCATTGCCATGCCCCCACCTGGTATAATATTATGAATATATTTTTTATAATGTGTACAGTCAAAAGGTTCGATGCTTATCACTGAATTTACAGTTCTTGTTCTTGTTAAAATTTAAATTACAAAGCGATTTAAAGAACACTTAAAAACAAGTAGAAATTATACCAGCATTTTCTAAAATTGTATATTTATTTAATGAAACATTTATAAATTGATGATTTTGACCGGATAAAATAAAAAGCAGCCAACAAGTGCCTATCATGGACTCTTAAAGTTGGTTTAGGGATGCCCTGAGTTTCATAGGTTTGATGGCTTTACTATTAATCTAATATGTGGAAAACAGTAATAATAGTAATAAAATCTGTATGCATCCAAACTTTTGACTTACTGTTGCTTTTGCTTTAAATATTTAATTTAATTTAAAATTATATATATATATATATATATACATATAGTTCAGTCATGAAAGTCCAGAGGGCGCAGGTTGATAGGTCCTTAAATGCAGTCTACAAACATTCACATCATTACTGTATGGCACAAGCTGATTGGCCTCTGCTGATCCTGCAGTTAATGAGATTGCTTGCTCAACATTTAAATAGTCTGTTGTTTGCTGTAAGATATTCCTGCAGAGTTTCTCTGAAAGCCTCCACCTCCCCCAGCTCCACCTGCCTAGATACTCTCTCATTTGATACTCTCCAAATCTCTTTTTCAGTAAGGCCAAATTTCACCGATCGCAAAATGAAGAGCTTTATGGTCGTAAGAGCTGAAAATTCTGCTCGGGTCAACATAAACTTTGAGGTATGCTACACTGTAAAAAATCTAAAGTAAAAGGCAACAAACTTCATCAGGTTTTTTGTGTTTTCTCAACTTGTTGTATTTAGTTCATACAACAAAAAGTTGAGAAAACACAAAAATCTGCTGAAGTTTGTTGCCTTAAACTTTTAAGTTAAGTTTTCTCAACTTTTGATTTTTTACACTGTACAGAACAAAATGGTGGTACTTACTAAACAGACATTTTCCTATCCTCAGATGTCCTACTAAATGTAATAAAATATTAAATCTCACTTGCAGGCATCCCCAATGCCAACTATAATCTGGCTGAAAGATGGAATGCCTGTGCCCAAACGTGTAACCGTGAGCAATACAGATGGGACATCCCAGCTCATGATTCCATCTGCTGAGCGTTCTGACTCTGGGATCTACAGCATCATTGTCAAGAACATAGTGGGTCAGGAGACGTTCAGTGTTGAGATCAGAGTGACGGGTGAGAGATAATATTAAAAGCTAAGTGCATCAGGACTGAAATCTAATTGGCTTACTGTGATTTTGCACATAGAATGCATCTCTGGATAAACATACAGTACTTGTTCATCCTGGAATAACATCAGCCAATCAGAATTTAAGGTTAGATTTAGGGCCAGGGATTCAACAATTTATCAATAATTTCTCTCTGACTGTTTACATTATTGTTATTAGTTGTTCTATGACCAAAAAACATGTTTATCAAGGAACACATTCTTCTTGGCAAAATCTGTAAGATAATATTGAGGAATATTATGGATTTTGTGGATACCTGGCATGTTTGCAGATGATCCCAAGCCACCTGGCCCAGTGGAGCTGGAAGAAAATGTCCCTGGCACATTGACAGTTTCTTGGGATCCTTCTCCTGATGAGAAACGAGATAATCACTTGCACTATATGGTGATGAAACGGGACTCCATCAAACGTACCTGGCAGACAGTCGCTGACCGCTTGTTCAACAACAACTTCACAGCAATTAACATCATGCCAGGAAGGGAATATAACTTCCGTGTGTACGCCAAAAATGACATAGGCCTCTCAGAACCATCTGAGTCCCAAACATGGGGCATTATAAGGAAGAAAGGTGAGCTGGCCGGTGCTTCTACCTCTTTTGGTCTGCTCTCGATGAAGAATATTAAATCTACTCCTTCAGATTCTTTGTTCTATTTAGTATGCTTTCCTGTCTCCTACAGAAAAGTTCATCCTCAACTTAGCCCCATCCAAACCTTGCAACTTTGACTCCGCTCCCATTTTCACGGTTCCACTGAAGATGCACACTACCCCGGAAAAGTACGAGTGCTACATGAGCTGTGCGGTGAGAGGCAACCCCACACCCCACGTTACCTGGTACCGCAACAACGTCAGCCTCAACACTAACACCAACTACTACATTTCAAACACCTGTGGCGTCTGTTCCATGCTCATCTTGAGAGTTGGTGCCAAAGACAACGGAGAATACAAAGTAGTGGCAGAAAACTCTTCAGGCCGTGCTGAGTGCAGCACACAGCTGATGATCTTAGGTATGTTGTCAGAATATGTGTGAAAATACCAGCTGTAGTTTGACTCTGTCTTATATAAGTGTTTGAGCTACATTTACATTTGTGCAGATGCTCAATATATTTACACACTACCGTTCAAAATGCTGATTTGGTGCTCAAGTTACATTTCTTATTATCAAAGTTGTGCAGTTGTGCTGCTTAGCCTAATATTTTTATGGAAACTCTGAGGAATAGAAAGTACAAAAGAACCTTTGTAACATTATAAAATATCTTTACTGCCACTTTTGATTCTAAATAAAAGTTAACTCATTTAAGAGTAAGATACATGACCCCAAATTTTTGAACGATAGTGTGAATATATAATGCTTTATTGTACATTACTATAAACTTTGGGGGAAGTATTGTGTCCTTATAAGTAATAATTTCTGCTTTTTTATTTTTCAGAGTGAACTATCTGTGACATTTGAAAGACTGTGGTGACTCATCTTCGATTTTCAATAAAAAAATAACTGAAAACCTCAGCCAAATATTTTAAGAGAATTAATGTCAAATGCTAATGTTTGATTTCATTATGCCAGTCAAGTACAATATTTTGTTTATCTCACTGAGTTTTTGCAACTTTTTGATCATTGTATTTCTGTGTCTGTAATTTGCCATCAATTACTGCCATCAATAATTAAAAGGAGTGAATTACACATCTGTAGTGCTTCAAACTTACTTTTGACAAAACTGTATAAAGCCATAATTTTGGCATTTTAGTCTCCAAATTTATCTTTTACTATTTTGTTTTACATGACCCCACAAGGGCAAAGGTTATAAACACTTAAAAGTGAAAACAAGTAACATTTGCTCTTAATAGCTAGTAAACCTGCTTGCAAATGTCAGTGTTGGGCAATAACTCTCCTTGTAAATATTTGAAGTTGGCCATAAACTCTCACCATAAAAATCCCTTCTACCAGTAAGGAATGTTGAAATCTCCCATATGGATAGAAGCATTTTCAAAATCAGTGCAAAATATTTTACTCTGAGGCATTTTCAAATAAATGTCACCAAATGGAAAAAAAGTGTTTTATTTTTCATAGAACTGGCCTTGGTTCTTGCTTTATAGCTTTCCATTATTAACTTTCCCTTACAGGGACAAGAGTGTGTGCTAGTAGTAAATAGGGAAATGCATATAAACCTGGTGGCAGATGGGTTAGCGTGTAGCGGGGTCAGAGAGGGACTAAGTCAAGTGGACAGCTGGCAGCGCCTCTGCAGACATAGAGAGGCATCTAGTAGTTTGCAGAACACTAAGTGAACATATCTGAAAATCTGTCAGCAGACAACAAGTAGAAAGTAGACACAATCTAGTGCTATTATGTCAAATGAAAGTATTACCTGCCCCAAACATTATTTCCTACTGAATCTGGAGCTTGACAGGCAATAAATGCTTTCAATGGCATACTAGGCTTGACCAAGCACTAAAACTTATACTACCCTTCTTAAAATATCTGTCCCTCCAACTGCGTATGCACAGTATGTACATATAAAAAAGTTTATTGAATACAAATGGAAATAAATCTTCAAACTTAACACAGGGCAAATGCATTTTGTCATGGCTATAATTTATAAATGGATAAGACACACACAACGGAGAACTGTAGCCAATGGGCCAGAGAACTGACCAAACCAAAACTAGACAGCTGATTGTGCAAATTAACGAAGACTGAATTTAAAGTGTGCTTTATTGACCCTTAAGAGTTGTTTGCCTTGTTTGTTAAGTGCATCATATATTTTAACACAAGTTGAGCTGTTTGTAATGAACTTAAAATGGCCTTGATTTACAAAGTAAAACATTAAAAGCACACAAATTTTACAAATGAATTTTAACTTAATATTTACAAATTAAATGCTTTGACAAAAGCAACTACATTAAAGAAATTAAGTTTAATTCTGCATTGGAGAATCAAAGAGTATGAACTAAAATTATTTGTATTATAAAACATATGAGGGAAAATGTGCATGGGTTTGTGTGGTGCTTATTGTAGCATAATGATCGGCTGACTGAACATTATCCCAATAATTATAAGGCTACTTACTAAATACATAAATAAATGGACATTAAATATTGACTTGAGTTTAAATCATTAAAGTGAGAAGGAAATTATTAATGTGAGAAGGAAGAGACTGCACAGTGATATGAAAGACATGAAACTAGCACAGTCATGTAGGGACAATTAAACAGGTTAGTGTCAAAAATATTTACATATTTTTTTTTATATAAATTTGTATTTTGTATATATATATATATATATATATATATATATGTGTGTGTGTGTGTGTGTGTGTGTGTACACACTTTTTTACTGTATTTCTGATCAAATAAACGCAGCCTTGATGAGCATAGAATACTTTTCAAAAACAAATATAATTAGATAGATAGATAACATCTGCACAAAAATACAAGCAGAAGCTTTAGAATACTGTTCAGAATTGAATGAAACTACCTCAATAAAAAAAAAAAGTAAAAATGCCACTTATACAATACAATCAGAATTTGATGCACTACTAATGTATAAAACAGTGCTAACATACAGTATACACATTTAAATGTACCAGTGATTAAACTATGCAAGCAACCTTTATCACAAATGAAGTTACTCAAGTGAAGCATGTTACCTTTGAAAAAGATTCAAGTGTGCAAAAGATGCCTGCTCCAGGGACACCAGACTGAAGTTGTAATAAGACTGCAAATCCAGCCACATAATAGAGGTATGAATTCACAACCACCTGACCCTCGAATAGTCAATATCCAATAGACAATATCTACTATTTTAGGTAGTGTAAAATGTTATTAATTCTGCTGTAAATCATTTAATAAAATGTTGTATTTTAGATTATGTTTTATATTGAAATATTGATGTAGGTTACATTATTGCTTATATTTATTCATTTCAGGTGAACCCAGTGGATATTGACTATTCGAGGGTCAGGTGGTTGTGAATTCATACCTCAACTATGTGGCTGGATTTGCAGTCTTATTAAGTGTGATAATACTGTTTAACTGCAGCTCCATTTTGTTGGTTTGTAGTTGAATTTATCCATTGAGTTCTATTTCTAGGACAAGGCACACATGAATAATTCCTCAAAACATATTACTGAATAATACACAACATCAGAGCCTCAGACTGCTTGCCTCTTTATTTAGGAAATGACTAATTTAGACCCCTAATCATAGAGAGGTCAGCTGTAATTTACATAATAGGTGTCACACTGTCCTCAGCAGTGTTCACGGCTGCCATAATCTAATTTATTAATAAACCAGTTGGAGTTTATGGTTTCAAGGAGATAGCTCCTCTTTTTAAAAAATATATGATGAGTTGATGACATTAATATTTAGTGAAACATTATTTATCCTTGTATCCTTAATGAGTGCACATCTCACCAACTTGTAACACCGTCCCACAGAAATCTATTACTTCTACATGAGGATTTAGGGAATTTTATATTATGCAAACACGCTTGACATTTTAATCAACACATAATGGCACAAGAGTTTGTAATCGCCCTACCCTGTCCACTTATTTCTGAATTTATTTAGGTCTGCAGACAATTTTCTTCCTGTTTTAAGTGTAAAAATGTCACAAAAGCCTTCCTTGTATATACTTTATACATAACACTTCCATTTCCCAGGTCGTTTCTGTATTCTCATCCCTTGTGCTGTGTGTCGCACCACATATAGATGTGCAAAAATGTCTTATGATCCTACTGAGGACTCAGTTTTGGCCCCCAAGGTGTCCTTTATCAAAAGCGATGTTCATCCCCGCCTGACAGCGGTCAGAATGTATTGGTGTTCTTGCTGGGGACCTTAAAAACACTTGTCATTACTTCTCATTGCCTCTAGCCTGTGGTAAGAATCAAATAAATTCAGTTTCACTGAGAGGAGTTTCCAGCCAATCCCACATGTCCTCATGCGAACCCTGTGCTTGGCATCTTACAGGCAGCTTAATGAAATTAATATATCGGATTTCCTTCAGTGATTGATATGCTACATCCAAATGTAAACCATAATCTACTCTGCTGAAACTTGGACATCAGCAAATCTGATTTATTGCAGGTACTTTAAGAAGAACTTATTGCATCTCTCCCTTCCCATGAAATTATAAAATGAACCTTTTGGATGTCAGCCATTATAATTGCCAGCACCAAGAGACTCCAAAGTGGCAGTTAAAAACAAACTTAAAAGCAAGAGTCTGTTGGCAATGACCTTGAGGGGCACAAAACATCGGCTAACCCTGCTGTTACGAAACCACCGACTGGTTAAATCGAGCCGTGTGTGATTGAAGGATGTGACTGAAGCTTGTTTGAAGAAAAACATCTATGCCATCCTGCCATGTCTGGAAACAGTTTACACTTTATTTTAATCACTGTTGACTCATCGCTGAGTCATTGTTTATTGTATCAAATGAGCAAAAAAAAGTTCAATTTAGGTGATAAATATTCCGTGTTATAGCAGACAAGTGATATAACTTCATTTAAACACCTGTTATAAATTATGTAACATCGCTACACTCTAAAACATGTCTGTAAAAATACGGCACAATGTACAGTGTTAATATGAAGGAATTTTCTGCATTGTGAAACCATAGATAGATTTTATCTAACATTTTATTGTCTGGGAGGGTTACTTATGGTTCGGGGTTATTTGTCATCCCCCTTTTAGTAATCTAGGGGTGAAATATTTAAATTTGCTGTCACTCAGGTAAATATGAATACATCTCCTAGACAACTACCACAAGAAAAAATTTACATATCATTGTTATCAAACTCCTGTATCATT
This sequence comes from Ctenopharyngodon idella, assembly GCF_019924925.1. Classification (NCBI taxonomy): domain Eukaryota; kingdom Metazoa; phylum Chordata; class Actinopteri; order Cypriniformes; family Xenocyprididae; genus Ctenopharyngodon; species Ctenopharyngodon idella. The sequence continues at coordinate 28,068,917 of NC_067225.1, read as the reverse complement.
TCCTTCCCTCCCTGTAGGGGGAAGCATCTCACCAAGCGTGAGGGCCCTCCCTGGCAGTTGCTGGGTAGTTAAGATTGTGATAGAGGGACATTGCTATTAAATTCCTTCAAGGATTTTATTAGCTTTATGAGACACAGTACCGGACTATCACACTGTTAAGCAGAGCTTAGAGAGAGGAGCTCATTTGGCTGTTGGTAAGTTAATTACCAATCTACTGCTGCCCTGGACATTGGAAAATAATTATGCTTTTGACATCTGGTCAATGTCTTAATCTGCTCTGGTCTTTGGACTCAAGAAACAACTTTGCTTTTACTGTCAAATTACAGTTTGTTTGTTTTTTTTTTTTCATTTGCCTTCTCAGTCAACAGCATACAAGTAAACTTTTTACCTTCATCACAAAGTAAGCATACAAAACATTAAATCTAAACATGATCGAGTAAAGTGTATCACCTCTCTGTATGAAGTGGATTTGCACAGTAGTAGATTCATTTTGTTTTGCAGACGCTGGATTTGTTTATCTTAATCAACCGTTTATGTGTCAAATATTTGTTTGGTACTAACGTTTGATTTGCTAGCTCAGAGATGACTCACACTACTGTTCAGACAAAACATAGACATATTTCATCCTGAGACACCTTTATGTTTATTTAACCTTTTACTAAGCTCTAAAACATTTTCCTCAACACACTCTGGTACGTTCTCATCGATTTTAGATTGTCAGGATTGTTGTAACATTAAATACAAACTCCTCAAATGGCGGTTGTTTCATGTCTGAGGTCACCAAGGTCAATACATTTAAATAATAAATAAATAAATACTATTAGAACTGTCAATTTAATGTTAATTTAGTACAGTTAATTATAAAAAAAAAAAAAAAACTGACTATTTACATGACACCCCAAAAATTTACGCATTTTGGCTGTTAATTTACACGATAATGGTGTTTTGGGGGAAAACGCAAACTTTTGAAAATGGGTTTTAAAGTGCAAGTTTTTGAAAGGCGTCATGTGTATGCGTGTAACGTGTTCAGTCTATATGCACATAGTTTCTTTACAAAGTTACATCGCCAACTACTGGCCTGGCATGCATAATACAGTGTTTTTAATCATTTTCGTGGATCTGTGTGAATGGGGATTGTTTAGACAATGTTGTCGTATGTACATGAAAAATGCAAAGGAAAAACTTTTCAGTTTTTTAGTACATAGATGTCGTGAAAAAAACGTACTCTTAATCAAACAGTGTCTTGTCAAAGTGACGCATCACAACGGTAAGATATATGTTTTGAACGTATGGATGGCTCAATGATTTTGAATAATTTTGTATTTCACTTTTTGCACTGTTATTCAATAATTTACGTACTTATCTGCCACAATAATATCTTTGAATTCTCTGTTTGGGGTCAAATACTTTTATACTTGATTAATTGTAATTAATTAATTAATTAGCATGCAATTATGCAATCAATTCGATTAAAATGAATTCAGTTTACAGCCCTAATTATTATGACAACAATTTTAAAATGTACACTATGTACTTTTTGGCCCTCATGATAACAATTTTAAAGGTACACTGTAATTTTTGTCCCTCTAGCAGTTAAAAAACCAAAACTGCATGCATTTTGCAGAAGAACTTTTTTTCTGTTGTGCTTCTGTGTGACTGTGGATGAATATGGTTCTTTCTCAGAACTAAAAAAAGAGAGAGATTATCTTTATGCTCATAAAAAAAAAAATCACTACTTGGCTTAAGATATATAACCAGTTTAGATGGAAAGGATCTCAAGCTGACTAGCTGAAGACGTTACTATAGCCATTAATAGACAAAGTACTTCCTTGAATAAAATGACCCTTCACAATAGATAATGCTTTACAAGGAACTCTGTTAGAGAGCAATATATGGCAATTTATCTGTTCAATAAAATACCTTACTCACCTGTTGAGTTATAAAAATGCATCTCCACGTCACTTTTACAACATTTCAAATCCCTCAGTTCTCAACATCTCCAAAAAGCCAAGCCAATGCTGATACTAGTTCTATTACGAGTCTCTTTTTGCCAGCAGACTCTTCTCTTTTCATCATTTTTTTAAAAGGGTCATTCCCTAGAGATTCGAGATTTAGCGTGCTCCATATCAACCTTTCTCGCTCGTTATGACAACTAACCACTGGCACTCCTAAAGTAGCCGGAGCAAATTTTCTCTATTTACGAAAATCACAAGACACGCACGGGCGAGTGACGTATGTATGCAATTTTTCCCTGAAAACCATCCCATCAGGTCTAAAATATAAACACTTATAATAGGCTTACCATAGTGAATCAGGGACAAGCAAAAACATGTTTTGGAAGAAGTGTTAATGATATATTGACTTATTAATTTAAATTTTGTTAATTTTAAACAAAAAAGTTTTACCTTTAACAAATTATCACGTGTCCCATTTCAAAAAATAATTCTGCCAAAGACTATTAGAAGGATTGTACTTGCTACAGTTTGTACATTGATTATTTGGTGTCCTTGCTAAATGACTTGGGTTTAATAAAAAAAAGAACTTTCTGTATTATCCAGAAATAGGACAGGGGATTCAGTTGCTAAGAGGATCCAAACCGACTCATTTTGGAGTTCAAAGTCGTTAGATATTTGTCCCCTCCTCCGAGGCATTTTAAAGTCTTAGTCCCATTTGATCCACACAAAATCAGCTGAGACATGTTGGCTCTGATCCCAAACCCAGTGAGCCATCTTCCTGTCTCTTCAGGCAGCATCCTAAATGAAATGGAACCTCAAAAGTGACTGTTTTGGAAAGCTTTACATTGGCAGTATTGTACAAATAACACTTTAAGTTTTTACAATTTGCATGGGAGACTCACTCACAATTGAACACCATAATACTGTTGAATACCATAAAAATACACTACATTAAGTAAAACAATTAATATTTAATTATGAAATTATTTTTGTACTCTGTTATTAAATGAAGTATCTTAGGCAGAATATAGCTATTCTTTGAAACATTCTGGAACAGAGCCATTGCCGTGTTCTAGTAGCTTTGGTGCTTTGGTCTCTATACAGTGAGCTTTGCTTTAAATGATTTAATGATTCTGTCAAAGCCAAGAACATGCGTGGCAGGTGTCCGGGTTTAACATTAGCATGCTTGGCAGTCCACGTGGCCCATAAAAACTAACCCCACTTTGCATCAGGCATCTGATCTCAATGGTGTTCTGTCAGTGTACTGCAGGCTCATTTTCAGCCACACTTCCTGAGCCAAGAAAAGAGCAGCTCCCAGTGGATTTAGGGGCCAAATGTCTGACCATGTATGTTTGACAAACCAAAGATTAGCACTTTATTAACAAGATCAGCATCTACTTGCTGCTAGAGAAATTGTTTTATGTAAAACTTTGATTTTTTTCAGGGAAGAATTGACAGATTTTTGAGTTTGCAATGCCTTTCAATGTCTTTTTTTAAGAAGGGCATCTCTAAATTATTTTTTGAACAGTCGAGGAAATGTAAAAGGTCCTTAGTCACTCATCAGAACATCATGACATTTACGATGGTATGATCTTGTTTATATGTGACATGTGACCTATCAAGTGACAAGTGTAACCTGCTACAAGCCTAAAAAGGCCAGCATGGGGAGCTCTATAATGTCACACACATGTACACCAGGCCATTTTAGATTACTTGAGATGCATAAATCAAAATCCTAATATATCTTTATTAGATATTCCTGATAGGTCAAAGGCACACTGTGTTTTTAAAGTGACTGTTCAACAAATGCAGCTATTGAAATTGAAATACAGCAGAACAATGTTTTATGTAACCATTTTTGCCAACTGATGTCTTACATACACCGAAAAAATGTGGTTTAGGATTTACTTTGAAACATTTTTGTCTCAGAAATTGGTAGTTAATTTCACAAATGATTACAGAGAACTGACAATGTGTTTTAATTCAAAACTTTGAACATACTCCAATAATCTTTATTAACAACTTCGAAAAATCTTTTTTTTTTAGAGTGTAGAAAACAAAAAATAATTTTTGGAGAGATATCTTATAGTCAATATCTCATAGTCAATGTTACAGAACCAATTCCTTTCCATGTCAAAACACATTTCCATCACAGCGGGAACCCGTAAACCACAAAAAATGCTGGCTTTTTCATAAAATTTTCGCCTGCATTCATCTGAGAGGAAAAAAAAATGACACTTCTAAGGACTGAAATGAAATTTCCACCTTGCTTAAAATGTTCCACTGGCAACATCTCCTCACCTATGTTTCAGAGGAAGAAATCGAGTCCGGAGATCATTCAAAACATGTCAGCATTGCATGCCGCAGTGATATGTGTTGATCTCCATTTAATGCTTGAGGCCAAAATATGAGTGACACCTGCTGACTTCTCCCATCATACACAACAAGGCAAATGATTGGAGACAGAAAAAAAGGCTCCTCTTTAACTCAATGTCACTTTGTGTCACCTGGCTAAAACCCTTGTTAAAAAAAAAAAAGGTCTGACACCAACAAGCATAGTTTACATTCCCTTTGAGAAGACTGTTAAAAGAACATACCATACACTGTCTGACCAAACTCATGACCGCACTCGAGTCTCGCTGAGATCGGCCCCGTCGGACAGCTTTTGGAACCTGTTCAAGAGACGAATGATATTTCAATGAATCATCTGCACAGCAGGGGTTTTAACTACTTTGAAGGTGCCAGGAAAACATTGTCATCAGCTGTAATTCTTCAAAGTAAATGCTGGGGCCTTAGTGATCAAGTGATCTTAAGAGGCTCTAGAAATGCAAGGTGAATTATTTACAGACTGAGAAGGTTTGATTAGCAGAGTCACAGAGGGCAGTGGGCATGTTTTGAGGTTATGAGATTAAGATTAGCATCCTGTTTACCTGCTTGATGAACATGGACACGTTTGAAATGCATAAAATCACTTACAGAGAGCACTTTGCATTAATGGATTTCACAAGTATTTCTGGTCAGAAAAATAAAATCAAGGATTGCAACTACTCAAAATGTATTTATAATTATAATAAGTATTTAAAATATTCTTTTAAATTGTCTTTTCTCATAAATAAATGAATAAAAGGTCCAACCTGAAAAAAACAGGGTTACTGAAGTTTATCAAATTAATCAAATAATATTGCGGTTTCAAAAATGAGATAAAAGCATTTATATTCTTGAGGCCTGAGTGCAACATGACAAGTTTTATAATAATATTTCCTGTAACCACAAATGGTCTTATTCTGTGAACTGATGGCTTCCGAAAAAAACATTCCATCAACCTTTATGTTGACTCCGCCACAACAATTTCTTCAGCGAAGCCTCGCTATTATCCCGCAAAGCAATTTCTGGTGTGACAGTGGCACTGTTTCAGAAATTACAGGTCATACTTTCAGTGTAGAGACCAATTTTTTTCTTGTCACCAGGAAGATCCCTATCCATCAATGGTCAGTAGGAATATGGTGGTTATTTCAAATGCAAATTTAAAAACAATTTATCATCTGTCATCGGAAGCGGTTTATTTGCTTGGCAAATAAAGAAAAGTGCAAATCTTTCACTGCTCTATAGTTTGATAAATGACCCTACAATTAGCAGTACCAGCCCTAGTGATCACCCCAACAGGTTATCATAATGTACTATATTTACAATCATGAAAAAAGTGTAAAAGCTTTAACACCAGAATTTACTTAAAAGACTCATTTGACTTTTTCCTCATTAAAGGATTAGTTCACTTCAGAATTAAAATTTCCTGATAATTTACACACCTCCATGTCATCCAAGATGTTCATGTCTTTCTTCAGTCGAAAAGAAATTAAGGTTTTTGAGGAAAACATTCCAGGATTTTTCTCCATATAGTAGACCTCATTGGGGTACAACGGTTTGAAGGTTTGAAGGTTTGAAGGTCCAAATTGCAGTTTCAATGCAGCTTCAAAGCACTCTACATGATCCCAGACGAGGAATAAGGGTCATATCTAGCAAAATGATAGGTTATTTTCTAAAAAAAAAAATTAAAAATTATATACTTTTTAACCACAAATGCTCATCTTGCACTGCTCTGCAATCCGCCATGTATGCCGTAATTCGGAAGTATCGCGGTAGAGCGAAAAACTCCATCTCAACATCTCATCTTCTCCTCCAACTTCAAAATCGTCCGATATCGTTGTTTTACATTTTGTAAAGGGCATTTGGCTTAATCTTTGCACTTTTGCTTTGTAGACACTGGATCTGTACTATACTTATGACACGCGTGACCTTACTAACGTGATTACGTCATGCGTGGCAGATCGCAGAGCTAGTGCAAGACGAGCATTCGTGGTTAAAAAGTATATACTTTTTTTTTTTTTTTTTAAGAAAATAAAAGATCGTTTCGCTAGATAAGACCCTTATTCCTCGTCTGGGATCGTGTAGAGCCCTTTGAAGCTGCACTGAAACTGCAATTTGGACCTTCCACCCGGTGAACCCCACTGAAGTCCACTATATGGAGAAAAATCCTGGAATGTTTTCCTCAAAAACCTTAATTTCTTTTCGACTGAAGAAAGACATAAACATCTTGGATGACATGGAGGTGTGTAAATTATCAGGAAATTTTAATTCAGAAGTCAACTAATACTTTAAATTACCATCATCCACTACAGATTATTCAAACAATCAAACAAACTATCAAATTTATAGTAGCCTAAATGTCTAATGTCTAGATTGTAATTCTTTCTGTAATAAACCTTTCAGCTTTACTATTTCTGTTTGTAGACAAAACTGCATTAAATCCAAATCCAGAGGAAATATCATAATCAAAATGTGGAAGAAATCAAAAGTATCTGATCAGACCGCAACTGGGCAAGGTAAAGCTTCAATGTTTCCATTCTTTTTTCTTTTTTTTTTTTCATTTTTAATAAATTCATCTTAGGTTGATACTTAAATTTTGTTAATGATTTAGGCTGAAATTATTTTTTCTCTCTCTCTCATATATATATATATATATATATATACACACACACACATTCCATAACATTAGTGGGCATCAAAAAGAAATCCAAAGTTCCAGGAGTCATGATCACACAGTTCATAGAAGAACTTCCTGAGGGAAAGAGCCATCCAGATTTTATCCGCAAACCTATTTCTCTCACCATTCAAGAAGGTATGCTACTCTTTTCCTTGCTTACAAATTTTTGTTTCTACACACACCATTTTTTTATTATTAATAGCATGCGATCTCAACTAATTAATCAAATTATTTGCATATACCAGTACCTGCCACATACATTTTTAAAAATTGAAATATTTTTGTAAACTTGCAGGTAAATTGGCTATTTTCAAGGCCATTGTAGTAGGTGATCCCACTCCTACTGTAACATGGGCAAGAAACAATGGTGATATTTCAGATCCAAAAAAATATCAAACCAAATTTGACCCAAATTCTCGTGAACACACTATTGAGGTGAGCTAAGTTTTCATTTCATCTCACAATGTAAAAGGATATTCCAAAATGTGCATTCCTAGTTAGACTCTTCTCCATGTGCTTTTTCTAGATGCCAAATGTTTCTCCAGAACAAGCAGACACCTATAAATGTTTTGCTACTAACGAATTTGGAAAGGCTATGGTCACTGTTATCCTGAACATCATTGAAGGTATGAAAATTGGGAACTTTCCATTCTCAACACAGCAATTCATCACCCCAAACATCTGTAATGTGTCATTTTCTGTTTAGTGGGTTTCAAGAAAAACAAAGCTAACCAGGAGTCCAGTGAGTATTAATAATATGTGTGATAGCTTATGTACTGTAAGAAACTTTATAACATAAATCAGTGATTTGATTTTTTCGCTCATGCATTTTTCAGTTGCAACTGATCTGAAAGAGCTCAAGGCTGTCCTGAAAAGGAAAAGGTGTTGTAAATCTTATGATGTTATTACAGAGAAAGTTATTTTAGGTGATCTCTGTGACTAATGGATTAACAATACTGCATGTTTGTTTTCATTCTAACATATGAACTGCTGTGGAGAGGTAGGGAGACATGGTCCCCCAAAGCTTTAATAAAGTTCAGTGGTTGAAAAAAATATTGCAAGAAATTAGGTTTAAAAGTTTGATATCCTTCTCAACCCTTTCCTAAAATATATCCCCTATCCTATACAGCTATACCTTTCCTTTAATCAACTGTGAAATACCTTCTAACCCTGCAGTAAGGTTCGCCCAAAAACCGAAGTAAGGAAAGATGGTGAAATTGACCCAAAGTTCTGGGAGATTTTGCTGAGCTCCGATAAGAAAGATTATGAGCGCATTTGTGCAGAATATGGGGTGACTGACTTCCGCTGGATGTTGAAGAAACTGAATGAGATGAAAAAGGAGAGAGAAAAAGAGCAAGCAGAGGTGCGCTTTCAATTTGTTTTTTTGGAGATGCATTTTTATGCGAAATTATATTGTAATGATATTTCTACTCACAGTTCATCAAAAGCATTTCCACCCTCAAACACATTGATGTGAATCCTGATGGAACTGCTTCTTTTGAACTTAATCTTAACCTTCTAGACCCCAGCAGTAAGATTTTCATCTACAAGGTAAATTGACTGGTTACTATAACACATCTGAGCTCATATCTCCGCAAGGTTTCAGTACAAGCGATGCTGAACATCTCTGTGAGCTTCTTGTTTGTCCCTCAGGATGGTGAGATGATTCCATATTCTCAAGATCTTGATATAGAAATGAAACACAACCTGAATCAAGTAGGCAAGAAATACATCTTCACAATTAGGGACCTTGTCCCAGATGATGCTGGCCTTTACCAGTTGGACATAGAGGACGTCAATGTGTTTTCCACTGAATTTAAGAGTGAGTTACATTTAACCTTACCTTGTTTATAATGCAGAATAATTAAGGGATTACTAAGTAACCAAGTGTACTTTCTCATAGTTCCAATGGTGGACTTTCTGATCAAGTTGAAGGATGTGAAAGCCATGGAGAGGGAGGATGCTATTTTTGAGTGTGTCCTCTCCAAACCTTTATCTAAAATCATGTGGGTTGGAAAGAACAATCGATTAGAACAGGGAGAGAAATATGACATCACTGTGTCCGAAGACAAACTGATCCACAGGCTGGTGGTGAAGGACTGTATGCAGGTGGATAAAGGCATCTATGCGGCTGTGGTTGGAATCAAATCTTGTAACGCCTGGCTAATAGTGGAAGGTATGAGCTCAACATTTTTTTTTTCAAATCATCTTCGGATGTGGCTGCAGTAAGTGACTAAGATCAGTGTTGGGGAGTAACTGGTTAAATCCATCAACATTGCTAACTGAACTACATTTTTTAGTAAAGTTACAGCAGTTCAGATGTTTTCAAGATGGTATAGCTCGGTGGTTCTCAACTGGTTTGGCAATAGGACCCACAGTTTCCCATGGTCATTAAGCTGTGACCCAATTTTTTAGGAATTTAAACCAAGCAAATGTCACCCTCATGTCGTTTCAAACCTATAAGACTTTCATTCATCTTCGGAACACAAATGAAGATCTTTTTGATGAGATCTGAGAGCTTTCTATCCCTCTATTGACAGCTACGCAACTACCACTTTGATGATTCAAAAAGTTCATAAAGTGAACGTAAAACAAATCCATATGAATTGAGTGGTTTAGTCCAAATGTTTTAGGCTCAAACGTGCTGCATAACACAAGAGAATGAACCTCATTGGTTCTCGCACATCAAGCAAACTAAATTCTGTTCATCATATAAAGTGATCATGTCTCTTCAGAAAATTTGGATTAAACCACTCAATTCATATGGATTAATTTTATGATCTCTTAAAGAACTTTTTGAAGCGTCAAAGTGGTAGTTGCGTAGACTGTCAACGGAAGGACAGAAAGCTCTAGGATTTCATCAAAATATCTTCATTTGTGTTCCGAAGATGAACAAAAGTCTTATGGGTTTGGAACAACATAAGGATGAGTAATGACAGAATTCATTTTTGGGTGAACTAACCCTTTTAACACACACATAAATTGTAAGAAAATGACTAATACTGATGAATAAATAGTATAAGGTAAGACTATTACATTGGTTTTCTAAAGTGAGAGACTTTTTATTTCATAACAAGTTATGTTCCAGAACCTGGTTCAAGCCCAGCAATGTTAGAAAAATGACACTGACATATAGCCTGACACAGATACTGAATCAAGACAACACGTTCTAGTCAGGCATGCTTTACCAGAGATTGTATTATTATAGGGAGATGAGAGAGTCTGTGTCTCTTACAATTGGAGAAAGCATAACAGCTAACTTAATCACGTGCGGCACCTCTCAGCCTATCGTGTAATGGCCTCTGGTCACCTTTTCTGCGTACTGGCAGTCTTTACCGCAGCTGCAGTGTTAGCATTAGCCGTTACGCTTTTTTGGCTAATGGTTGCAGGCTTGTCATCTAGTGGCTTTGGCTTTACTTTACATAAACTGCGTTTGACAGAAGAGTCAACAGCTTTCGCACACGTCTTTCAAAATAAAAGTCTTGCATCAGAAAAACATTTAGAATCAAGTTTTTAGTTGTTGTTTCTTTGACTGCACACTCCACGACCCACTCAAAATGGTCTTGCGACCCACCGGTTGTGAAACACTGGTGTAGCATGTCCAGTAAGCTATTTTCCAAAAATTAACAAGGTTTTTATGTCATATATAGTATTGCACAGTATTACGGCCAGTTGAGAGCAGGCAAAAACCACACAAACTATCCCCTCTCTGTCTGTCTTAAATGTAGCTTGAAACTTAGTGAGCTACAGTTTCCCCAACACTGTTGTTCACAAGACAGCAATGCATCTAAAAAGACTTATTATATATTCTTTTTATTCTGCTTTTTTTGTGTTGTTTTTTTGTGTCATGTCCAATTTGTCATTTGTCTAATGTCATGAACCAGCCGATAACAATCTGGATTCTAAGGGCAAAAAGAAACCCCGAAAAACAACCCAAGCCGGAGGGGCAGGAGCTGATTTGGCAAAGATCGCTGCAGAGCAGCAGGTCAAGCTACAGAAGGAAAGAGATGAGAGAATTGCGGCTGTCAAAACAGCCAGTGCTGAGAAAGAGGCAGCAGGTGCGGTGGACAACAGTGCTTCTGCATCGTCTTCTGCAGAGAGTTCTAGTGCTGAGAAAGAGGAAGCAGGTGTGGTGGACAACAGTGCTTCTGCATCTTCTACTGGAGATAGTTCTAGTGCTAAGAAAGAGGAAGCAGGTGTGGTGGACAACAGTGCTTCTGCATCTTCTACTGGAGATAGGTCTAGTGCTAAGAAAGAGGCAGCAGGTGTGGTGGACAACAGTGCTTCTGCATCTTCTACTGTAGATAGTTCTAGTGCTAAGAAAGAGGAAGCAGGTGTGGTGGACAACAGTGCTTCTGCATCTTCTACTGGAGATAGGTCTAGTGCTAAGAAAGAGGCAGCAGGTGTGGTGGACAACAGTGCTTCTGCATCTTCTACTGGAGATAGTTCTAGTGCTAAGAAAGAGGAAGCAGGTGTGGTGGACAACAGTGCTTCTGCATCTTCTACTGGAGATAGGTCTAGTGCTAAGAAAGAGGCAGCAGGTGTGGTGGACAACAGTGCTTCTGCATCTTCTACTGGAGATAGGTCTAGTGCTAAGAAAGAGGCAGCAGGTGTGGTGGACAGCAGGTGCGGTGCTTCTGCATCTTCTTCGACAAATAGTTCTAGTGCTGAGAAAGAGGTCATGAGAGATGACTCTGTCGACACTGGGCTGGCGAGGAGTGTACCAGACACAAGTGGAAAGGACAAAGCGGAAGGTAGGAGAACCACATAAGTAATTTCAATAAGGGAAATTTTGTCTTTTGCCACAAAGACACCACAATTGCATTGATATTCATAGACACATTCATACATTTTCAAGTGTGACAAGTGTCAAAAAACAGAATTAACATCAAGGTGCATATCCACATTTGTGCATACACTCTTAAAAATAAAGGTTGTAAGAAACCCTGATACACTGATTATTTTATAATGACTGTCAGCATTTTCAGGTGAGAAACTGTCAAAAAGTGGAGGTGTGACTACAGGTTCTGATGATGGCCTGCTGTCTGCAGACTCAAACGGTATAAGATTTAATGGTGTACTTAATACTACATGAGATATTATAATTGTTTAACTACAAAAGTCATTATTGTCCTCATTAATACGTTAACATCAATTAATATGAGCAAGGGTAGCTCTGACATTATTTCAGTGCCTTATTCACGCTTAGCCACAGTGTGGCACTGTATGAATAATCAGCACATGATGAGACTGAGGCAAACAGTTTGAAGCAATTATTCACTACAAATTCAACTGACAAGATTAATGATCCTTACTGGGGAAGGAATGTAATTTAAGCAGTTTAGGCAAGTGATTTATAACTCAAATATAATTGATCTATCCAACTGTATTAATAAGTTTCCATTTGGTTATGGTTGGTAAACCTGCAAACTTGCATATTTTTTATTCTCTTTTTATTAGTTTTTTTTAAAAGAGCTTTTGTATAGTCCTTTTTTCATTTTCTGTTTATTGTATAATCATGTATATTCGTTTACATCCATTATTATACAATACTTCACATATAAAAGCTACAGGATTCACCTTTTCGTTAACACTATTTTACAGTGCCCTTGTTACACATCTTACATGTACTTACTATAGTAATCACAGTAAATTATGCATAATTACAAGCAACTAACCCTAAACCAGATCCTTAACCCTAGAGTAAGTACATGTTGTTAATTAATATTACTTAGTACTTATAATTAAACCACTCAATTCATATAATTACACTGCAACAAGGGCACCTTAAAATAAAGTGTAGCCACCTTTTCTTTTAAAAATGCATCACTTTTCAGTCGCTGAAAAGTAATGATCATATAAAATAAATGAGGCATAATTACTTACTGATCTGATATGACATACTAGTATCAGGAAATATGTATTTAGTTCACCCAAAAAGGAAAATTAGTAAATCCCAAAATGAAAAAAGTAAATCCCATGATTTACTCACCCTCAAGCAATCCTAGGTGTATATGACTATCTTCTTTCAGAAGATAGTCATAAACAATCAGAACACAATCAGAGTTATATTAAAATATACCTCTGGTGCTACCAAGAGATTTTAAAGCCCAAAAAAGTGCATCCATCCATCATAAAAGTCCATACGGCTCCGGGAGGTTTTTAAAGACCTTCTGAAGCGAAGCGATGGGTTTTTGTAAGAAAACTTTATAAAATATAATAACTAGCTTCTGGCTGATGGCCTATGCATCGATTTAACCCCTGACCCGACACATGACATATTGATGAACGCGGAAACACAGAGGATAGAACAAAACAAAACACTGTTCACGAGTTAGAAGTCTAAAATAAGAATTTTAAAAGAGAAATGTCTGAGGATTTTGATATAAGAGAAGAGGAGCTCGAGTTTCTTGCACAGCCCTATTTGTTGAAGCTTACAATACTCCTACATCCTAATCCTACATTGCGTCAGAGGTTTTGGCATAAATCAATGAGTACAGCCGTCTGCCAGAAGCTAGTTATTATAGTTTGTATGGATATTTTTCTTACAAAAACCCATGGCTTAGCTTCAGAAGGCCTTTATTAACCCCCTGGAGCCGTATGGATTACTTTTATGATGGATGGATGCATTTTTTTGGGCTTCAAAATCTCACGCCCCCTTCACTACCATTATCAAGATTGGAAGAGCCAGGATATATTTTAATATAACTCCGATTGCGTTCGTCTGAAATAAGATGTGGTGAGTAAATCATGGGATCATTTTTCATTTTTAGGTGAACTATCCCTTTAAGTTTTTACCTGAAAGTACAGCTGCAGCATGTTGTTTTAATACAATAATGAACACTATAACTACTGTTGATATAAGATAAACATTTCAAGACCACATTAACTTACTTGATAAACGTGTGTTCTTCCACCTTCACAATATTGCATTTCTCCTCCCACTTCTAAGATCAAGACACTAAATCTCATGTCTATGCCTTCATACCTTCTTTCCTTAACTGTTTCTGTTCTTAATTGGTGTGCTTGCTAAAATCCCTGCCACACTGCAATGTTGTCACCCACACCAAACAATCTGCCCACATCTCCCTTATACTTTGGAAACAGCATTGAAATTAGGTTCGGTTAACTTCTACAAGTCTCAGCAGTCAGTACTTCCATATTTTTCTTATATATGCCAGTTACAGTTTGGGTATGTTCACACTATTTGTTTGTGAAGCACACATGAAGTGTGGGAAAGGCATTATTGTTATATTGTTTTTTTCTAGATGATAGAACTCACTGCACCAGTGGAGAGTCAAATGTACATATTGTCAGAGGCGAACCAGCAGAACTTGCTTGTAACCTAAGCACCAGCAAAGCAAACAGGGATGGGGAGAAGGTGAATTAATGATTCTACACCCTATTGATTTATTATTGTACTAAAAAAGTATTTTGTAATTGCTCTTTATATCTTATCTATCACTTTTGCTAGTTGTACTCTAAAGTTGGAGATAAACAAGAGTTAGTAATACAAAGCTACAAAGATTCATCCTCAGGACAGAATCGGGCTGAAGTGATTGAGTGCAAGACTGACGCAATGGAAACAGCTGGAGGTATAGCTATTTCTTTTTCATTTCACAATGGTATATTACTAGTTTAATGTTAATAAATAAAATCTATGAGTAATTATATTGAATCGGTGTTGAAAACATCTCTAAATATTACAGATCTTCCTAAATTTGACCCTGATGACCTGCACAAGTTCTCCAAAAACGTGGTGGTTAAAGTGGGCCAAACTGCTTCCTTTAAAATGCCATTCCCACCTCAAGACTCATCAGAGATCAACTGGTTTAAGGATGGCACAGAGCTTTTTGATGGAGGCAGAATAAAAGTAGTAAAGGAACTAAACCAGAGCCGCCTTCAGATAAAAGAATGCCTGCGATCTTACTCAGGGGAAATTAAGATCCAGCTTAAAAACCCTTTTGGCACCGCAGAGGCCTTCTCTAGGCTTATTGTGGTCGGTATGTTTTATATTGAATGTATTCTGAAATAAATATTTATAAGCGTTCCGCCTTTTACATACAGACTCATGCATTAACATTAAACTGACACATTAAGTATTTGAAATAACTCTGTACCCCCTGCAGACAAACCAGGTCCACCACAAGGGCCAGTAGAAGTGACTGACAGCTCATCTTCTGTCATTGAACTTAAATGGAATCCACCAAGTGACACCGGTGGCTCTGAAGTGACAAACTACCTTGTTGAGCGTCAGCAGGTAGGGCAGAGTGTGTGGAAGAAGGTGTGGGATAGTTCAGCCAACCGCCTGTCCTTTCGAGACAGAAATGTGTCCCATGGCAAGAAATACATATACCGAATCTACGCTGGGAACTCTGAGGGTATCAGTGATCCTCTGGAGACGGAAAGCATCATGGCTGGAACTCTGAGTGAGAGATTGCATGAGTGCTGATCATTAAGGGACATAAATTATACATATTATAAATAAAAGAAATACATAAATAAAATTGACCTCTAACTAAATGTTCTGTGATTGGAAAACATTTTTTTCTACTTCTTAAGCAAGTAATCAAAACTTCTATGTTGCAGTTTTCCCTGGTCAACCTGCCCCTCCTAAGGTGGTCGGCGTGTTCAAAAACTGTATCAACCTAACATGGACTCCACCAGAGAAAGATGGAGGAACCAAAATACTGGGCTACCAGCTGGAGAAACGCAAGAAAGATACAAACCAGTGGGTGACTCTGAACCAAGTTAATGACCCTATTCAAGGTACCTTTTTGAATACATTGGCTTACCAAAAGAGTGCCTCTACCTACATTTCTGCAAAACATACCGATACGTACAAACCACTTCAGTTTTCAGATGATATGAACACTAGTGACAGTAAAACACCAACTTGTCACATAAATTATGATCACAGGGGCAGATAATCGATTTGAAAGGCTTTCTTCACAGTTCCTTGCACAATACTATCCTTACTCAATAACACAAGTCACAATACTTGATAAAAGAGCTCAGCATCTTGTGGAAGCAAGCTAAAATCACATGCATTTTTATCTCAAGTTTGCTATTGGTTAAGTTTAGGGTAGGGTTTAGTGTACGTGGTACGTTATTATCAAACGTGATAGAGCATGAACCTTTTAGCACCATTCAGACGATTTAGACAGTTAGCCTGCGATATGTACAACAAACAACATAATAGTGTTGCCAGATTCATGTTCATCTGTACTGGATAAAACTGAACACGCTTTCTAGCACTGCTCACTAGACATTTCAGTTTGAAAGTGTTGCAGAACATGCAAAAAGCAAGCAACGCATTATGGAGCTTCACTTTCAAAATCAAAGGGTTTTTGTGTAACTAAAGGTTACATGCTTTAACAAGCTAATTGTCACTTCTCAAACCCTATAATTCAGCTTTATACAGTTGAAGTAAAAAAAAAAAAAACCAAGAGTGGACATAGCTACAGTGACATAAATGCCATGAACTTTCCAGCTAATAAACCCAATGAATGCATATTAATTGAACCGGAAAACCTTGATTGTAATTACTGTCTAAGTTACAATTAAACAGGAATTATAGGGTTTGAATCCCAGAAAGAAGACATTTATTTGAAGACCGATGCAAATTCCAAAGTAAATGGAAATGATTTTTCTGTACCTTTAAACTATGTAATTACAAAACAATAGTTTTATGATTAAATGACCTCTAAATTTAGACAAAACCAAAATCATATAATACAATAATATATATATAAAATAATATTTATGATTTAAATGAAACTAGTTCATTTAGAAGTTTTCCAAGACAAGATCAATTTTAACTGACAAAAAGTTTTGCAGTGTTTATAATCGTGAGGTTGGACTATTCTACTGATTTACATATTCTTCTGGGTCTCATAAATATGCAATATTTCATAACGTGTTTCTTGAGTACTTTCTAACCAAAACACTTCAGCACACTAAGCTGCATCTTGTCATCATTACGTTTGTACACTGGTGAACATTGACATGAAATCCTCCATAAAAATGTGATTATTACGATTTCTCTTCACATTTGCTGAAAACAGCAGCTGCAGTAAACTATCTGAGGTTATTTCACTCTGAATCCTCATTATAGACACTAAAAAAAAAAAACAAATAAAAAACAACAACTTTACATTAAGTATTAGGCCTATCCAATATGGCAATATTTGTCACAGAGAGACTCACGCACAAGGCTCTCAGACATGCACTTCATCTCTCATCTGAACACTCACCCCCGCAGTAAAAAATAAAACAAATATGTCACTGTTATTAATACACTAGCGCATTTTCGCTTTTAAAAATGGCGTTTTAAATGGAAAACTATCCTTGTCTACACTGACATTTCCACAGCGTTTCAGAAACAATCTCCATCTACACTACACGCCCGAAAACGCATGTCGCATGACCGTTCATGCACACTGGGTATGCGCGTACAAGTGTAAACAGTTGCCTGTTGCGCATGTAGGTAGCTGCAGTATAAAAAAAAATGCAGTTTAACTCCACAATGGCTGCTAAGAATGACAACAAAGCCAGCAAATTCGCATGCAGTTCAGTCTCCATGTTATTGTTTACATGGTCATCAAGGATACGCAGAGCGAACGTGTGCAGCCACGCCATCGTTTTCAAAGTTCTCAGTTTTGGTCCGTTTACACCGAAACGCAACCCTGGCATTTTCAAACTTAAACAAGCTCATCAGCGTTTTCGAAAGTCTCAGTTTTCGAGGGTCAAAAACCCTGGGCATAACCGTAGCAAATGCATTTTAAAACGAAAACGCACTATTGTAAACGGGGCCTTAAAGGGTTAGTTCACCCAAAAATAAAAATTCTGTCATTATTTACTCACCCTCATGTCGTTCCAAACCCTTAAGACTTTCGTTCATCTTCGGAACACAAATGCAATTATTTTGAAATCAGTTGTGGTAAATGGAAGCTCAAGCATGTTTGCTTGACGTGCGAGAACCAATGAGGTCCATTCTCGTGTGTTACGCAGCACGACTGAGCTTCCCCAAGAACCAATGAGGTTTGTTCTCACGTGTCAAGCAGGTTCGGTTGATTTCAATCTGTTCAGCATATAAAGCAATCAAACCTCTTCAGAAAATTTGGGCTAAACTGCTCAATTCATTTTTACAGTCTCTTTATGGAGGGACAGAAATTTACAATCTCTGTCAATAGAGAGACAAAAATCGCTCAGATTTTATTAAAAATCTTAATTTGTATTCTGAAGATGAACTAAAGTCTTACAGGTTTGGAACCCTCATGAGGATGAGTAAATGATAACAGTATTTTCATTTTTGGGTGAACTAACCCTTTAATTTACTTTGTGTATCCAAAAAAAAAAAAAAGGCTTGCAACTCTTAAAGCAGGATATATTCCTCTGAGCCACAGGAGCTCATGTTTAGGTAGAAGGCTCAGACCCCCCAAGACTGAAATCCTATAATAG
The DNA here is from genome assembly GCF_019924925.1 of Ctenopharyngodon idella. Taxonomy (NCBI): domain Eukaryota; kingdom Metazoa; phylum Chordata; class Actinopteri; order Cypriniformes; family Xenocyprididae; genus Ctenopharyngodon; species Ctenopharyngodon idella. Next base: position 28,050,458 of record NC_067225.1, on the reverse strand, counting down.
CCCCTGGTAGGGGTCTAAATAGCCTAGCACTTTACCTGAGGGATCTCATTATGAATTCTCATAGAATCCTCCAAACAGTTTCAAGAGCCTTTCTATTTCCTCACATCATATCCAGCGGCTTCACCACAGAAACCAAACCGTTGCCTCTCATAAACCAATTGCAAACGCGTTTTACTAATAAACCTCTATGAAATATTTCCTTAAATTAAAGCCAGATTTCTTCCTGTTCTGATTATCTCATCACTTCAACACCACATAAATGCAGTACAGACTCTTAATTCATTCCAGGAATACACTGATATCAAAGCTCAAGTCTCCTAATGGAATTAACACAATCTCACCTATAATTCAAGGACCCTCTTTGCTTTCCTTTGACACATCCGAATGCCATTTTTATAAAAACCTACAATTTCCCCTAAAAATAATCTCCACATGATAAAGGCAAGATTCAAACGTGTCCTAATGGTGTGTCATCATGACTCCGCCAGCAGATAACAGTAGACTAATTATGAATCTCCAGATATGTTGGTTATCAAGTCACTGGCTTTACTTGGCGTGTTACTATGACAATTAAATAATCTACTTCACACAGCTCTGAAGTATGCAGTGAAGGATGTCTCTGAGGGGTCAGAGTATGAGTTCAGAGTATCAGCCATTAATATGTCTGGGGCTGGAGAACCCAGCGCTCCCTCTGTGATGGTCTGTGCTAAAAACCCCAACAGTAAGTTCTGTTCATAATAGTTTCTTAAAAGAGATTATAAATGTATAACTTTGAACTGCATTGGACATTTTGGTCTTTCTTTCTACTTTTCAACCATTCATTTTCAGTCAGGCCCCGCTTCAAAGATCCTATAGACTTCATGGTTGTGAGAGCAGGAAATTCTATCAGAATCAAAGTCGATTATGAGGTACTTTGATTTATTGTGCATTCTGTGAATTAAACTATGTGTCAGCCCTCATTCCCAACTGAACATGTCTAACATTAGTAAGAACATGTACATTTGCTCCAATGCAAATTAATGGTAATAACTGGATAAACGTTTGGAGTTTCGACCGCATAATTTAACAGCAGATAAAGTGCCTTGCAGTGTCAAACTTCATTCCAGCCCACATACAAGTAATATCGATTCATTTTTTTTACCACTTTGAGCCTGTTTTACCAGAAAAAAAAAGTGCAAATTCACAGAACATTATAGGACGTTCTGTAAAGCTTGTCTAAGAGATGTGAGGCTTAGTACAGGGTCAGTTCAGCTAAATGTCTATAATCAGTCACGATTTTCAGTCCATTATTTACTTTCAAATTGTGTTTATGTTAAGGGCTCTCCACAACCTGACATCACATGGCTGAAAAATGATGAATCTGTGTCCCCCTGGGTCAACATCATCAATGTTGAGGACGCATCCACACTCGTCATCCCCTCGTCAAAGTATTCAGACTCGGGTGTTTATACCATCATGGCAAAGAACTCTAGTGGACAGTCCAGCTTTGACATACAAGTCAGAGTAGCAGGTAAGTCAGTTATATATAAATAAGGTAAAACATTACTTCATAGCACGTACATACATACATTTATGAATGGGTCAGCCACCTCTAAAAATGTCACTAAAAGCACTTAAAAAAAAAGGGAAAAAAAGACCTTTAAAACATGAAACAAACCTTTTGATTTAAAAAAAAAAAAAAAAAGTAAAATGGGGTGTGTGTGTATATATATATATATACACTGTATATACTGTATACAGTATTTATAGTTATTGGTTTTAAGTAGGCTATAATACAGTATATTTGAACATTATTGCAAGATATTCAGATATTCACAATTATACAAGTAGTTTAAGAATGTAGGGAGGAGATGGACTCGAGTATGTCATATGCAGTGCTCTGTTGGAGAAATCCCTTACAGCACCTTAAAGGGTTCATTCACCCAAAAATGATAATTCCGTCATTACTCACCCTCATGTCGTTCCAAACCCATAAGACTTTCGTTCATCTTTGGAATGCAAATGAAGATCTTTTTGATGAAATCTGAGAGCTTTCTGTCCCTCCACTGACTGCCTTTGCAACTGAAACTTTGACACTTCAAAAAGTTCATAAAGAGATTGTAAAACTATCCATATGAATTGAGAGGTTTAGTCCAAATTTTCAGGAGACATGATCGCTTTATATGATGAACAGATATAATTTAGGCTTTTATTTACATATAAACATTCATCAACTCACACATTAGTTGTGGTAAACGGAAGCTCAAGCATGTTTGCTTGACGCATGCAAGAAACAATGAGGTTCATTCTTGTGTTACGCAGCACGTTTGAGCTTCCAGAAGAGATTTGTTCTTGTGCGTCAAGCTGTTTAGTTTGAGCTTCTGTTATGTTTGCTGATCAATGTTTATGTGTGAATAAGCCTAAATTAAATCTTTTCATCATATAAAGCGATCAAGTCTCTTCAGAAAATTCGGACTAATACTATTATGAACTTTTTGAAGCGTCAAAGTTTCAGCTGTTAAGGCAGTCTATGAAGGGACAGAAAGCTCTCAGATTTCTTCAAAAATATCTTCATTTGTGTTTCGAAGATGAACGAAAGTCGTACAGGTTTGGAACGACATGAGGGTGAGTAATTAATGACAGAATTTTCATTTTTGGGTGAACTAACCCTTTAAATTATTATGTCCTATCAACAACCCCCCTTGTATATATGGTATGCACAACCCCCAGTTCAAAACCTTGCTTGCCCTTAAGTGACATTTATATATTATGTTGAGAGCAAAAAGCAACAAAAAAAGCAGACTAAAGTGCATAACCACTGTGAATGTGACTACGCTGTGCAGTTTATCACACTAATAATTAGGCCTTGCTACATCCAGGAGCAGCTCTAAGCGGGGCCAATGACCTTGTGTCAACAAACAGTCCTGTAAATTCCACAAATACAGTGCCCCCGTAAATTTGTATATATTAGTCTTTTTTTTGTAAGGCTGACTAAATAAAACATGTGCCCAATATGCACCACTACAGGCTACAAGGTCCTTTGGGGTACATTGTTTTTATGATCACTCATGTGCCAATTTATTACTTTCATTGCCTCACAAGTTTGCCAACCCCTGCAGCATTAAAACTTCCTTTCCTTTTCTTCTGGCTACAGATGAACCAATGCCTCCAGGCCCAGTGGAGCTAGAACAGGTTGTTTATGGTAAAGTCATTATCACATGGGCTCCATCTCCAGACCAGGGGAAAGACGATCGACTGCACTACTTGGTGGAAGAACGTGATTCCAACACACGTGTTTGGCACACAATAGCTGACCGTCTGTTTTGCAACACTTATACTGCCTCTGTCCACTCTGGTCGTGAATACCACTTCAGAGTCTATGCAAGAAATGATATGGGATTTTCTGATCCATCTAAATCGCCAACGTGGGGGATTAACGAGCTGAGAGGTGGGTTGCTGGAAAGCACAAACAAATTACTGAGTGCTCAATTCATTCAATTGCCATATCGATCTTTTTTTTTTTTTTTTATCATCTCAGTATATCATCATGATCTGTTGCGCGAAAGGAACAGTTTAACCAAAAATGAAAATTGTCATCGACTCACTCTCATGTCATTCCAAACCTGAATGATTTTCTTTCTTCCGTGGAACACAAAAGTAGAAATTTTTCAAGATTTGTAGTCGTTGCTCATTTTGATGCAATTGCAATGAATGTGGACTGAGGCTTTCAAGTTTAAAGGGGTGGTTCATTATGATTTCACTTTTAACTTTAGTTAGTGTGTAATGTTGCTGTTAGAGCACAAACAACATCTGCAAAGTTACGATGCTCAAAGTTCAAAGCAAGGGGAGATATTTTCTTTTAAATAATTCTCTGTTTAAGGACTAACAGCTGGTAGGGACTACAACAAGCTTCTTCCCGGGTTGGTGACATCACTAACCCTAAAATTTACATAAACCCTGCCCCCTGAGAACACGCAACAAAGGCGTGAAGCCATGTTATTGCAATTCAGTACTTAACACAAATTCAATAGCATGTCATAAAAGCAAGATGCCAACATAAGTTATAACCGTAATTAAACTATACACTTTCCATCTTCATGCAGCATATACTCTCTGGCTCTGTAGGCATCTTACAACAGTTCCCACACGAGCGATTTATAGATTATCATGACAGAATGTGCTAATCAATGACTTTAAGATATCCCACATCAGCTACATAAATTAAACAACTAACCATTCAGAAACGTCCATTTGCATTCTACATGTTGTCACTTCTTCTTGAGTCTCTCCATCATTGTCCAACTTCAGTTTGAACATAAAAGGCTGAACAGTTTCTGACATTTTCAGTGAGTCTTCCTGAGGTAATAGGCGCTGCTAACACTATGTGTTAACATGAGCTCTTGAAACTCTGCCCTCTGCTTAGGAGCAGCAGCTCATTTGCATTTAAAGGGACACACACAAAAACGGAGCGGTTTTGCTCATTCTCAAAAAATGACAAATTCAACATGCTATAAAAAATTATCCGTGGGGTATTTTGAGCTAAAACTTCACATACACACTCTGGGGATATCAGAGACTTATTTTACATCTTGTAAAAATGGCATTATACCACCCCTTTTAAGAAGGATGTACAGTAAACGTGAAGTACGTAAAGTAGTTCATATGATGCATATATATAACTTGGTGAGAAAGAGACCAAAATAACTAATAAAATCTTAATAGTGAATGTCTGCTTCAAGAATAATCATTCTTTTGAGTTAATATAGATCTTTTCAATTACTCAGTTGACCCAATTGGCAAAACTACTCTGAATGAATCATCACTGACTCACTTATCTCAACTATATATATATATATATATAGTATATATATAGTCTGACAGGTTTGGGACGACATTGTGAATGACTATATTTTGTACATTTTTGTTTACTTCTAGTGCCACTAGTCAAAAGCTTACCGGTTCCGGTAACTCTTGAGAGGCCTCCTTCCATCTTGGTTCCACTTAAAGTCCACAGCCCACCACAGGGATATCAGCTGTACATGACCTGCGCTGTCCGTGGCTTCCCCACACCACATGTCACATGGTACCTCAATGGCAACTGCATCAACTCCAACAACACCTACTACATCACAAATGCATATGGCGTCTGCTCTATGTACATCATCCGAGTTGGGCCAGAACATAGTGGCGAGTACAGAGTGGTGGCGGTCAATTCATTTGGCAGAGCAGAATGTTCCACCAAACTAAGAGTGAAAGGTATGTCACATAATGATTATTTCCACATTTGACATGTTATTGCAACTATGAAGTGCCATCATAAATTATATTTTTGTTCTGATTTCATTCTTTTCGATTTATTCACAGATTGAAATTCAGAGTGCTGACAACTAGCTAGCTTGTGTACTGCAAACCAATAGTGTATTATTTTATGTAAAGATACTTTGAATATGCAATGTGCATTGTGAAAAGCACTACAGTATCAGCCTGGAAGATATATAGATCTATCACTCGGTGATATTTTATTAGATAAAATCAGAATATATTTATTAACAGTATATCAGTGCTGTGATAGCTATAAGACTCAAATGTGAACTGTATTTAATGAAATGCAAATAAACCGCTTTCTGCCAACTTCTCTGGATGGAAAAAGATAATCTGAGCATATGTCACTACAGTTTTCTCTTATTCAACAAAAACTTTTAGATATGAAACACAATACATTTTATATACCAAAAAAGGTTCAAGTACATTATTATACCGCTGCAAAGATCACCTGGGTCTAGTGCAATAGATTTTGTACAAAAATTAGGCAAGTTATCAATGACTTTGCTGAAGAATAAACTCATTTTGCTGCACATCTTGTGGCATTGGGAGGGGTTTCAGGTCACATGGTGACGTTTGTGTTTACTCCATTTCCTGAAGTCCAGGGATGTCTCCAGGCTAACTCAAGCACAGGTCCTTGCAATTTGCTTGGCTCCAGACTTTGAGACAAGCTGTCTGGGCACGTCAAGCTTGGTAAATCCCTGTCAATGTAAAATGAAACCTTCCCTTGGGGCTGTGAGGGAAATATGCTGCCACATGAATATATATTTTTTACAAGACCCAACATTCATATCAGTAGAGCCCCTGAATATTATAATTATATCTGTAAAATCTTTATATTTAGATAGATCTCAATGCAGTAGTCGAAAATCACTTGTAATAACTGCGTTCAAATAACACTTTAACCAGCAACTAATGCCTTAATTTTAAGAGCCATTTAAGATACACTTTAATTGTCCAATAAACATGCAATGTGTTCGGTCATGTTACAAGAGATCATCATCCACTGTAAATGGCAAGGCCTGTATAGGGCAAGTGTCTACATTTAGGACACATGTATGACTTTAATGCTAAATACTCTCTCTGTAGCTCTTCAACTGAAATCATATTTCTAAAATATCAGCTATGTAAAACAAGTGCGTTGCTGGGATGGAGTTCATTATCAATTTGATTAAACAATGACAGTACGTCTTACTTTCTACAGCAAGACTTTGAGATAAGCTTCAATTCAAAAGATAAGCATCAAAATATGATGGTAAACAACCTTTTTGCAATGAATGACATCCGACAAAACAATAAAAGTTAGCTTCACGTTCAGTCAGGATCATAAAATTATATATATGAATATGAATATCTGCTTCATGGGCTGGACATCCCCCCACCTCAGCTTCTCAAATAAAAGCTTTAATGTGACAGCTGATTGATTCAACTGCATGGAAGTCTTCCATTCGGTCCACCAAATGTTCTTAACTGAACAAGCACCACTGACGCAGAAGCTGAAGGAGCAGCGGGATTTTAAAGGTGAGTTTCCATTTTCTTTGACATGCAACACAGGGAACCATGGGGAATAATTAACCATTCCTAACAGAAATTCACAGCTTACTTATAGTTATGAATTTCATCAGTCCTTGAACTATGAATAAATAATGGAAACAAATTTGGCCATAAATAATGGTTTTCATTCAGTGTGAGCAAACTTGAGCACATGATTTTATTACCACAATGGGAAGTCAGATGCATATTTAACAAAGAGGAAAAACCTCTAAGGGCAATTTGCTACATCAAACAAAGCAAGAGTTAGGATAGACAAATATGTAATGGTCAATTACTGCTATGAGAATTGCTCCCATCCACGCCGGCTCTTGACTGAACTTAGATCATTATGTTTGAGGCTGTGTTATACAGAATTAAATGCACAATATGTAAGATTTTTGGATTAAAATATCCAAAAACCACTAGAACAATGGGTAACACTTTATTTTAAGGTGACGTTAGTTACACGTTACTACATGAACTTACTATAGTAATAACAGTAAAATATGCATAATTACAAGTAACTAACCCTAAACCAAACCCTAACCATAACTCTATAGTAAGTACATGTAGTTAATTAATATTACTCAGTACTTATTTGAGTAACTACGTCACCTTAAAATAAAGCATAACCGAACAATGTTAAATATTTTGTTGACTTGTTACATTTTCCCAAAAGTTTCCAATCATGTTTAAATCCAGAGAAATCAGCAGTTTTAACCAGTGTAATGTCCCGTGTCATTGAGTCAGCTATCAATGATGTCATATCCCCCTTTTACCCTCGATTTCCGGTTTTACTTCGGTAGAAAACATGGAAACACCAAAGACGCTTTAATATATTATGTGTAGACAGGTGAGCAACTGCTGGATACCTTTATCAGGTTAGTCCTATTGTTTGAATCTCTTGTTTTCTTAATTTACCGCAAGTAACATGTTTATACCATGCTTCAGAGACAACACTATTTTGTCAAGTGTCTAACGTAGCATAATCAGAAAGAGCTTTATTTGTAGTAACAGTAATACAGCATTTTCAATATATTTCAAAATAAACTGCATGCCACTTAGCAACACAAGTCATTTAGTCATCAAGCTTTTATTAATATGATATTCTAATATCGATCTAGCTCACTGCAAGATGCAACAAGTGTCTCCTACCAGCCACCGAGCAAACACACAGAGTTACTTTAACATAACTTTCAACAGCGCTGTGCTACCCTACAATTTTACTGTCAAATTAAGTGACCTGTATGAGTAGTAATTCAGCACTTGCGGCTGTTTCATTAGAATGAAATAAAATAATGTAAATTTAAGTGAGCAGATGTAACTATAACAATTTTCAAGTCCAAGGAAAAGGAGTTGGATGTTAAACATAACTTTAACTGTAAAATAATACATACACAACTAACCGACCATGGCTGACTGCGGTATATATGCATAATAAAAACAACAACATAAAATGTCCCAGGCTCTCAGCCCCACCCTGCTTCATACCACAGTAACGTTAATAAAACTTTGATACATATGCTCCATGAACATGATTTTTGCCCGATTCCTGTCGGATTGCCTTCCTGTGTAGGTGAAGACGAAAACTCCCATGATTCCACGCTCATTCACGGCATCATCAAGCTAAGCATTTGTTATTGTTTTGAATAAGTGACCTCTAGCGGCGAAATGTACATACTGTGCCTTTAATAAGAAATTAAATGTATGCCCTTCTTTATTTTGAAATGTATGCCCTTTTTTAAATACACATTTGCACTAAAATTATTATAATAATCAATATTTTTGGTCAAAAATGTTTTCATATTTTATCAAAATATCTAACAACGTGAAAGCAAAACACATCTACTTGTAAAGCAAATCAAGATGAAACGAATATAGTTGACTAACTTTCTTCCATGGAAGACATAAATTAGGCAGAACATACAATTTAAAGAGAATGGTGAATGAGGCTGTCATTTTGCAATTTGCCAATGGTCTAAGTACTTTATTCAAAAAAAAATCCAGACATATTATCTTAAATGCACTCAAGAGGCAAAATTGTTTATCTTGTTTGGATGTGTTTGTGTACTGGAGAGAAAAATGAGACAGAGAGATAAAGTGAAAAGGCGAGGCTTTTGGATAGACTGTACAGCTTGACGCCAGAACTCTCATGATCGATTGACAAATGTTCAGAAAAGATGAGCAATCTGAAAGAAGGGTTAAGGTTAGGACCCCAGATCCTCTTCATCCCAGCCTTATGGTGAAGGGCCATTGCTTCAGCTGCTGAAGAAAGTCATTTCAAATGCGCTTCTTTTCCGTCACCAAGCACCGGAAGATTGTGTCACATTTTTTGGTTTTGAGCTAGGCAGACAGACTAGTTTTAAGGCTCGCTCACATAATTTGGTTTTGTTCATGTGTGATCTGTCAAATGTTGGATAACTGTTTCTTTCCCCTTTGGCCTTGTAAAAGAATTGCAGGGGATCCTGTGAATCTTGGAATGCCAATAAGTTTTTTACTACCAGTCTAGAATTACGCAACAGGATATGCATCAAATCAAATTCTTAATATATCTTTATTGGTTAACTTTTTTAAGGTCACAGCATGAAGCATCTTCTTGAGGGCCATTAGAAGCAAAAAAAAAAAAAAAAAAAAAAAAAAAAAAATAGAGTATAGGAGCACCTTTTAAAAAAAAAAAAATCAAACTCTTAGTCTGGGGTTTAAGACTTGTCAGTTTCATTACTTAATCTATCCTAATTAAAAACCATGATTATCTGAGAAATGTAGTAAGTTTAATTACTAAATAATGGAAGGCAAATTAACAGTTTTATCAATAATAGTCACTAATAGCAAGACAATACTGATTTATTTATGACAGTATTTTAGTACCAAATAAAAATTAAAGTATAAGATTTTGAGAACAAAGTTGTAAAGTTATGAGAGTAAAAATAAACCAATTTAGAGAAAAACAAAACAATTATATATTACTGTTGTGGTCACAACAGGAATAGGTGGCTGAGGAAACAGCAAAATAATAATAATAATAATAATAATAATTAAATGAAAAATGATTGGAGAATGTACTTAAATGATACTTTAGGACAGAATTTACCAAACAAAGAAGTCATTTTGGTGCATCAGCACAGTAATTATTACTGTACTCAAGTTATGCAGAGAATTTAATTCATTCAGAAGAAACAAACATTCATGCTCCACTTTGCTGTTCTCGGCCACATCACTTTGATGTTACTTTCATAACAGCTGCTAGTTAGTGTGTGTACATTGTCTCACAAGTGGATGGGATCATCAGTGTGTTCTAGACTCTGTATCACAGTGATTACAGGCCGATCCCTGACTGCATTTTTAACCTAGCTATTTTACAAAATAAAAGCCAACCTTGTTTGTAATGCCATTAATATATAAAATATTTGTTTTTCATATACAGCCTAAATTCATAAAGTGACTACTGGAACAATACTGGAACAAGGGTAAAACATTCTGAAGATGTCACAGCCTCCAGAAGAGATTCCTGTTGGTCAGGGTAAGATTTGAATCAAAACATTGTAAATGCAATTATTTACATGTAATGGAAATTAGGCCTAGGCCTACACTGCATGTGTTTGAAAGCTTTTAGTACTACAAAACCTCAACAGCTGCTACTGTAAGTTAACAACCAATTTTTTAAAGCAGTTTCAAGTCAATTGCCAAGAGAACACTCTGAATTTGACTTTTTACACACATATAATAAATGCACCCTCAAGCCTAAAACATTTATGTTATCTTATCCTGCATTTGGATGCCCCTTTATTTATTTTCAGTCCAAACTTTAAAGGAAACATTGCCCTCATGTGGTTAAATGAATATCAACTGTGAATGTGAAGGCAGTGTATCTGGCATGGCAATGGCAGTTCTATTTTGAATGACATGCATATTTATATGTGGGTGGCTTATTTACAAATACAAAACATTCAGTGTTTATTAAAGCACATCATTTAATGATTAACGCACACATCTTTCAAGTGGAGATCAAGAAGAGATCTAGAGTGCCTGGTGTTATGATCACTCAGTACGTCAAGGAACTACCACGTGGAAAATCTACACCTGATTTCAGCAGGAAACCAATCGCCTTGACAGTTCAAGAAGGTATCAATAATAATTATTATTATCATCATCATCATCACAACTGCTGCTAGTTACAAAGCACACATACTGTATAGGCAACTCATTTAAGAACTCCTTCACTCGGCTATAATTTATATATAGTCCAATAGACTATATTCTGTGAATTAGATTAAACATTTAGGTGTTATTTGAGCAGTCATTTAGCTATAATGAAAAAGTAGTAGCTTCAGGTAGTAGATCCTTCATAAGCATAAAACTCAGAAATGATGAATGGGTTGCCTTTTTTCAACTGCAGGCAAAGTGGCCATTTTCAAAGCAATGGTGAGTGGAGATCCAGTACCAACTGTAACATGGGCTCGCAACAAGGGTGACACTTCTGATCCAGAAAAATATAAACCAAGATATGATGAAAGGACTAGAGAACATTCTCTAGAGGTAACATATTGTACCAAACACCAAAAATTTGGATCTGAAATTACATCATACAGAGATTATAGTATAGACCTTCTAAAGCAAATTCTTGTTTAATTTGTTCTGTTGAAAACAACAGATACTAAATGTGCAAGTAGACCAAGGAGATACGTACAAATGTTGCGCTACAAATACTTTTGGAAAAGCAGTGTGCACAGCTACATTGAGCGTATTTTCAGGTAGGTGATGTTTTAATTTAACAAATGACTATATTCAAGAATATTACCACATTTAATGTGCATAACTTAGATCTGTTGTATACTCTGAATGCACGCTCAGTTATACTGTGCTCTTGTGGTAATTCCTTTCTGTCTTTTAGTTGGATTCAAGAAAAAGCAAGCTGATACATCCTCAAACAAAGGTGGAAATAATCATCCTAAATAAATGATAAATGAATGTAAAGAAGGTGTTTTATTTACAAGTATTGATATTGTATGATATTTTCTTCTGTTTTGTTTAAGATGGACAAAGCAATGATCCTGAAGACTTCAGGAAAATGCTTAAAAAAACTAAGTAATTGTTTTTCTTCAAGGAATCAAGTGTTTCAGAAATGTCTGTTATAAAATCACAGCTGATAATTTTTCTCTCATCGAAATGAAACAATCTTCCGTCCAGAACTGTCAAGAAGAGAAAAGAAAAACCCAAAAAAGAGGGAGAGATTGATCCAAAATTCTGGGAAGTGATGCTAAGTGCCAAAAAGACAGATTATGAGCGCATCTGTCATGAATTTGGAGTCACTGACTATCGCTGGATGCTCAAACAGCTCAACCTGAAGAAAAAGGAGAAAGAAGATGAACAAGCAAAGGTATCAGTCAGGAATTTAGGCTAATCATGAGATGCTGATGCTGATTTGTCAGTCGATTTCCAGTCATTTCAATTTGGCTGGTGAAAATTTTCTTTGAGACACTTCTGTAATTGCAACAGTGCTTTTGTCAAATTCTATAATAATTTCTAGTTTGTTTGTTTAAAATAAAAAAAATAAAATGGGGGTGGGGGGATATCTTGTTTGATGCATATCATGTTGAATCGCCGTCGGAGCTCGTCGGTCAGTCGGGCCATCTGATCATTCTGATTGGCTGTGCAGCTACTGCCACCTGCTGGTACGGAAAGGCATTTCTTCTTACGCAGGCGCAGAACGGACGTGCTACTTGGCCGTCGGGTGTAAAGCGTCGGTTTGGTGTGTCAGGGCAAATTTGGACCCAGACGCTGCCGACGTGAGCCAACCCCGCAGTCTGCTTTCGTCGCCACTAGTTCGTCGGCGTCGGCTTGGTGTGTTCCGGGCTTTCAATCTCATTTCTTTTATGTCTTACAGGTGGTTGAAAACGTTGACAACATAAAGCAGATTGAAGTGAATACAAGTGGTAGAGCTGAATTTGAATTTAATATGAAGCTTAAGGACCCAAACAATAAAATTTATCTGTACAAAGTAAGTGCAAATGGTTTTACTTTGATAACGAACAATGTCATCTATCACAAAAACAAAAACAAAAAAACAAACATAGGTCTAACTAAACTCTTTACTCTTTCCAGAACGGTGAAATGCTTGATTATGGTGATGGCACTGATGATTCCTCTAAACATAATATGAAGAAAACTGGTGATAAGTACTCGTTTAGCATCAACCATCTTGACTTAAATGATAGTGGACTATACCAAGTGGATGTTGAGGATGTCAACATTTTATCAACCACCTTAGCAAGTAAGAAGTCTTTTAATTTTTAGATTTTTTTTTTAGCATGTTCAACATACATCTGCTTCATTAATCATTTCCCCACAGTTCCTGATGTAGAATTCGATGGCATGCTAAAAGATGCTAGAGTGGTTGAGGGGCAGGATGCAGTGTTTGAGGGTGCTTTTTCTGGTCCTGTATCACAAATCACCTGGTGCGCCAATGACATCTCTCTTGAGCATGGAGACAAGTACAATATCACAGTCTCTGAAGACAAGCTAAGGCACAGATTAGTAGTAAAGAACTGTAACAAAAAGGACAAGGGTGTGTACACGGCTATTGCTGGGATTAAATCATCCAGGGCCACCCTTGCTATTGATGGTAAGTCTTCAAGAGGAACAAACAAACAAACTACCATCATTAGTATACTTCGCACTGCAGTGTATATCATGTTCTATTATTGCTCTATGCCACATCAGAGGATCCTAACGCCAGTGGGAAAGGTCGAGGTGGTGCAAGTGAAGGAGCAGATGATATTGCAAGACGTCTGGCAGAAGAACAGGCCAGACTACAGAGAGGAAAAGATGAAGCAGCTAGGAGAGGCAAGGGTACGGATGGGAGAGGTGATGGAGCGGATGGCCATGATGGAACGGATGGCCGTGGTGACGCAGCAGATGGTCGTGGTGATGGAGCGGATGGCCGTGGAGGACTTGGCTTGGGAGACGGAAGTGGAGGAAATGCAACAGGAAAGTACGGACAAGGAAGAGAGGGTACAGAAGGAAGTGGGAAAAGTGGAAAGGGTTCTGGAATGAGTTTGGGAGCAGATGGACTGGGAGGCCAATCAGCTGGTGTTGGATCTGGTGGAGATGGTACAAGTATGTTCATGACAAAAAATGTCCAAAAACTCTTTTACATTGCTTATTCTTCAATTTCCATTAACAATTTACCACTTGGTCAAGTTATTATAATTCATTCAAATGCATTCATTCCAGATGATAAAGTGCACTTCGCAAGCGGATTATCAAACAAAAATGCCCTCCACGGCAAACCTGCAGAGCTAGTGTGTAAACTAACTACTGACAAAATTGATGGTGTGTGGTATAAAGATGGAAAGAAGGTAAGTTTGTGTATTGTGGCAGTACATCAGTGACGTCAATGACAGAGTTTGACATTCATGTAAATCTTTTTTCATTAGCTGACTTCCAAAGATGGAGTAGTCATCTCTAAAGATGGTTGTACACATAAGCTCATTATACAGAATTGCAAGGATTCTGATGCAGGTCAATATCATTTTGAGGTTAATGGTTGCAAGACAGAGGCCATGGTGAGAGTTGGAGGTAATTACAATTCAATTTTCTTTTTTACACTTGGCTAAAGCATAAGGAAATTACTGTCAGTTGGAAATTACAATATTGTTTTCTGCTGTGTATTGCTTCTGTATTTCCCAGATCTTCCAGAATTCGACCAAGATGCTTTGCAAAAGTTCTCTAACACTGTGATCGTGAAAGCAGGCCAGAGTGCATCTTTTAAGATGTCATTTCCTCCACAAGCCTCACTGGAGATTAAATGGTTTAAAAAAGGCTCTGAGCTTCTTGATGGTGGTTCGGTGAAAGTAGTGAAGGAATCAAACCACAGTCGTCTTCAGATGAAAGACTGCCTGCGATCGGATACTGGTCAAATTAAAATCCAGCTAAAAAACCCTTTTGGTTCTATTGAAGCTTTATCAAGTCTTATAGTACTAGGTGAGAATGATATTTGCAATTTAACTGTTTCTTAAGGTACTGTTACTATATTTTAAGTAACTCACATCTGTGCCCCTGACAGACAAGCCAGGTCCACCAAGAGGACCACTGGAAGTGAATGAAAGCACATCCTCAGGCCTTGAATTGAAATGGAATCCTCCGAAGGATGATGGTGGCTCAGCAGTGACCAACTACATAATTGAGCGTCAACTGGTTGGGCAGAGTACCTGGAAAAAGGTTGGGGATATTTCAGCTAACCATCTAACCTTCAGAGATAAAAGCGTGTCCCTTGGCAAGAGGTACATCTATCGCATCTATGCTGAGAATCTTGAGGGCATCAGTGAGGCGATGGAGACTGAAAAAATTATGGCTGGCTCATTAAGTAAACTCCGCAAGTCTTTACTGCTGAATTTTTCATATTGAGAAGTACTTAAATCATCTAATATTTATATTAACTATGTGTTGGCAGTGTTCCCTGGTCCACTAGCCCCACCGACGGTGGTCAGTGCATTCAAAAACTGTATTAATCTAACATGGACTCCACCAGAGAAAGATGGAGGGACTAAAATCTTGGGCTACCAGCTAGAGAAACGCAAGAAAGATACAAACCTGTGGGTGACTCTGAACCCAGTTAGTGAACCTATTCAAGGTATTTTAAAGTTCCACCTTCAATGAAAAGCACTGACTTCCAATTCTACACTGTAAAAATGTTGAGTCTGGAAAACAATTGCTAGGGCGAATCAATAAATAACCATTAGCAAGCACCTTACTTGAAGTTCAAAGACTTTAAAATACAAGATACAATAAGTGGTCTCCACTTCTTACAGCTCTGAAGTATCCAGTGAAGGATGTGTCTGAGGGGTCAGAGTATGAGTTCAGAGTAACAGCTATTAATAAGTCTGGGGCTGGAGAACCAAGTGCTCCCTCTGTGATGGTCTGTGCTAAAAACCCCAACAGTAAGTCGCAGTCGCATTATCAGGAAATCAAGAAAATCTTTGAGACAATTTTCAAACATATTTACTGATTTTGACCAATTTCCAGTGAAGCCCCATTTCAAAGATCCTGAAGACTTCATGGTTGTGAGATCAGGAAATTCAATCAGAATCAAAATTAATTATGAGGTAAAAGTGCACATCTAGACATCCACACTTTACACACTCCTTGCCTCTATGTAGTCAATCATCTTCTTCAAAATAATAATTTGATATTCGGCACACAGGCCTCTCCACCGCCAGACATTACCTGGCTTAAGAATGGTGAACCTGTATCTCCCTGGAACAAGATCATTCATTCTGATGGCACGTGCACACTTGTCATACCTTCCTCAAAGTACAACGATTCTGGTGTCTACACCATTGTGGCTAAAAACTCAATGGGGCAAACCAGCTTTGACATAGAGGTCAGAGTAACAGGTAAAGTCATGCCAAATTTGAAGTAAATCACAAAAAGGTGTGCTCACACTAGATATTTTTTTTTTACTTTATTCACTTTCATTCATATGAGTGGGAATGCAAGTATATGTAAGCAGTTTCACCTTTTGCTGCATACAAAAATTTGGTTGAACTCTGGGAGTAGCGTCATTATGGGATCTAAACTTAACAGTCTAGAAAGTCAGCAAGAGGACTGAATTGTATATTATTTGTTAAAATTCATCAAATACAGAAATCCTATAGTGTAATTTCATCTCCTGTTGCAAGCATTCATTGCAAGGGTCCAAAGTAATTTGGCATGCTTTATGCTTAGGTGAGACCACACCTTCAGAGTCTAGAAAAGAACATACCAAAAAGTTACTCATAAGTGAAAATAACTATTGCATAAATATTCACTACAAAATTATCCTTCTTTATGTTGCTACAGATGAACCCAAGGCTCCAGGCCCAGTGGAGATAGAGCAATTGGTTTATGGTAAAGTCATTATCACGTGGGGTCCGTCTCCAGACCACAAGAGAGATGACCGACTGCACTACATGGTGGAAGAACATAACTCCAACACACGCAATTGGCGCACAATAGCCGACCGCCTTCTCTGCACTACCTACACTACCAGCATTCAACCAGGTCAAGAATATCACTTCAGAGTCTATGCAAAAAATGATATGGGACTTTCCAGTCCTTCAGATTCACCAACGTGGGGCGTAAACAGCAATAAAGGTGGGTAGCAGGACCACTACCGATGTAACTTATTGTATTGCACAATGCTAAAAACTTGGACCTTTTCTTTCTTTCCTACCAACTAGTTGTAGCAGCCTCAACTGTGCCGCTCGCAATCACTTTAGAAAGGCCACCTTCCATCCTGGTTCCACTGAAACTCCACACTCCACCAAAAGGATATCAGTGCTACATGACCTGCGCTGTCCGCGGCTGCCCCAGCCCATATATTGCATGGTACCATAACGGGATTTGCATCGACTCTGACAAAAACTACTACATCACAAATGCATTTGGTGTCTGCTCTATGTGCATCCTCAGAGTTCGGCCTGAAGATAGTGGAGAGTACAAAGTGGTGGCAGTCAACTCATTTGGCAGGGCAGAATGTTCTTCTACATTAAAAGTGAAAGGTATGACAGCTGCAGTGGTCATTTAGAGGTTTGAGAAGTGTTTACCAGAGTCACCTGATTTACATACTGGTTTGTCCTTTGTGAATGAGTCACGTTGCTAATAATTTAGAACATGGTTACGTAATGCAAATGGGCAGATTGGTCTATAGCCTATGCCAGAGCCCATCAAAATGTGACCTGCGGGGCAAATATGGACCGTCAATCATTTTTATGCGGTCACAGATTGATTTAGACAAATTAGCTGCACCGCTTGATGCATTAGAACGCTTTCTGTTTAAATCTCTATGGTGAGTTCAGAAGCACTCAGTGGACGGCAATTAAAAATTAAGAAACAAAAAAAAAACAATCACAGAAGACAGATTACACTAATGTCCAAAACACTGTCCCTTTTGACAAAACTGAGAATGCTGTGTGTACTTATGACTTATTTTGAAATGCAACAACAACAAAACAAAAAATAAGCTTGAGTAACTATACTTGCACAAACTACTCTCATTTGGATAATTTGGCTCTCTGAAAAAGTAGATGAAGAGCCCTGGTCAATGCATTACGCATGTAAATCAAATTACTTTTACAGATGCAATTTTCTATTCAGCTTTTACAAAAAAAATCAAGGTTTAACACAAAAACAAAAAACTCTTAAATCAACAAATCTTGTTTGCATAGAATAGGTAGTCATTCGTTTTATTTTTCTCCTTTTCTCTTCTCTATTTCAGATTGATCTTCACTCTGCTGGATATGGCAGTTTTTGCTATGCTTCTGCCACAACTAATTTCATGCATACATTTTAAGCTAGGGCAGTGCATGCATATAAATGAACATAGCTGCGGTGGATTGCAATTGAGAACACATACAATTTGCTACTATACTGTGATGTGTACTGCTAAAAATATAAGCAATTTGAATGTATTTAAGTATAGACTTTTGCAAATACTGTACATTTTCTGACAAGCATACTCTCTACCATATTATTCTTTGAAATTGTGATCATCTCCAATAAAGTCCAGAATGAACCAGTGAACTATACTGGGCATTATTCTTGAACATGGTTGAAAAAGTTCCACACACACTTTCCCCTTCCCCAGCATTATCCTTCTAGTTGAAATTAGTTTACAAAAATCCAACAACACATGCAGCAGGGTCATTCAGTGTCAAATCAACCAAATCTGGCATATAATGCAACAATAATGAAAAGTAAACAGATTTTACTAATAAACCTACCAATCTCTGTGTAAAAATAAAATAATGATGCTGCTATCTTTCTAAAGTAATTTTTAGCCACCTGTAATTTGGCTCCAAATCTTAGGTGAAAATTGTTATTTTGACCTCCCTGTACAGAATAGTGGATTACTTAATAAATATTCATCCGTGACATTTAATATTTGGCTTTCTTCTTCATTAATGTATGTCTTTCACCAGAAAAAATATTAACAAAATTAAAAATCTGAGCCGGGGACCTCTGATTGAGTTGACACGGAATGAACCAGCACTCAGTGACATTCAAATATGTGATAGCTGAGAACATGGATAAAATTGTTTCAAATTGCAACATGAATAGTTCCAGTCTCAGCATGGTTCCTTACATAAACAACTCCAATGTCAGTAGGCATCCCTGACTTTCTAGCACTTGAAACTGAAACCACTATCAAAAAGCAAGTGTGTAGTGCATAATCCAGAATATGAGTTTAACCAAATCAAAAACTATAGCCTTTTAATTTCAGTAGTCTGAGATTTTTCAAATATAACTCAATGAATACAAAACAATACTGCAATATTTGTACAATAACAAACACAACAGTCTGTTTTATATATAGGCCTACTGTATTGATTCAAATTTGTAGATGACTGTTCAAGGACTGGTGTTCTTTCATAGGAGTATTTTGAAGAATACCTGGAATCTTTTCAACATAATGTAAGTGAATGAGGAATGGGGCTGTTATACTCCAAAATGTCAAGCAGACCCCAAAACATAGAAGTGAGCCCTCCTTTCCTATCATTAATAATATTGGTCATAATATTCTTCAAAAATCAATTTTTTTGCTTGTTTCACAGAAAGAAAGAAAGGCATAGTAGTTTGGAACAACATGAGCAAATAAATTAGTATGATGATTTTCATTTTGAGTGAACTGTCGCTTTAAGGAATGTTCATTAGATGTGGCTAGAACAGATGTCAGTTAACACAGTCTCACTATGTTGCTACTGACAGCTTGTGATAAACGCTCACCTGAAATCAACACTGCCTCGTCATCGCTCCTATAAAAGCAACAACACGTCACATACTCCCTACTAGATACCGGTATTCCTTATGCATGAACGGAGTGTTCTTGTAATCCAGTGACCAGCGCCCACGCGCAATTTTGGATTTACCACGCTTCTGTGACCTTCCACCACACCAATGGTATTTCAAGTATCGCGCATTTGCTGCTGCGCTTTAGTCGCTCATTTTGTAACCTGAGGTAACTTGAGGTAAATGTAAGACAGGAGGAAGAATAATTGTTTGTATGTTCCTTTTTCTTTATATATGTTGAAGTTGGAATGATAATGAAAAAGAAAATAATGAGCAAATCTTTGCTTCTCTTAAAGATCGTCAGCAGTAGCCTACACATAAAAAAGGCAAGGTGGAGAATTTACGTCTCTGGAAGATTAATGATAATTGTCAAAAGAGAGATGTAACACTCATTTTTTTACCATGACAATTAATACAGCTACTACTAGCCGCACTCCTCATCATAAACTTTTATAGCTATGGGCTCCCCTGATATTGATAGAGAGCACTGCAGTGATGCAGTGATTTTTGCAGGCCAATCCGGAAATTAGCGCCACTGGTTCCCCTCGACAAACCCCAATAAGCTTTTTCCACTGGCTTTTGGAAAATTGCAGGAAATATGCTCTGTGACAATACTTTATGGCCCGGTTTCACAGAAAGGGCTTAGATTCAGGATTAGGCCCTAGTTCAATTAGGACATTTAAGTAGCCTAGCTTTTTTAAACGTGGCTATAAAAAAAACAAAAAAAAAAAACAAAAAAAACATTCCTGGTGTGCATCTTGAGACGAATGGCACTGACATATTTTAAGATATGTCAGTGCAAGTTGCTTTCAGTTAAAACAGCTCAAAACATTTTAGTCTGGGACTAGGCTTAAGCCTTGTCTGTGAAACTTAATGATAATCTGCACAAATGAACACAACTTTTATAAATTTTGAAGCCTAAATAAATCGTCAGAAGTAAAAAGCTAAATGTAGGCTATAAACGGACTACACCACAGTCACATGACTTTAACGTCACCATCACTAAGTTTCCGACAACTCTTTCAGTCTTGATTTAAAAACGACAACAACATTTTTTCCTGAAAGTTTGACTTAGAATAGATTGCATTATTTAAACAAAACATGGCTGTGAAAGCATTGCGAGTAGATGAGTTTTGCTGTTCGGCCTGATGTTTAAAATATGAGATGGAAGTTGTGATAATCTTTTCTTCCCTATTGTGACATATCCAAATGAAACAGCTTTTCAAAAAAAGAAAAAAAAAAAAAAAAAATAGGGCAATGTTTTGATATTAACTGGCACACACCACGAAACTAGGTCAACATATACATATAGGGAACAGAAACAGAACCAAACCAAACACAGAATATACGTGGAAGTTTTTTAAATATTATAAGGGCACATTAATTAAAAAGAAAAATATGTTCATGGATAAATCATTTATAGAAATACAATATTCCATCAAAAAAAAAAAAAAAAATTGTGAATTTTGATTTTATGGTGACAGTCGTGTCCCTGACAATCTCTGTAGTCCCATTTAGCCACTTGTTAGCAACCACATTTTTCAAGACAAGTAAAAGCTTCAGAAATCACAAATGTGGGTATTACTGATGTACAAACCCAATTCCAAAAAAGTTGGGACACTGTACAAATTGTGAATAAAAAAGGAATGCAATGATGTGGAAGTTTCAAATTTCAATATTTTATTCAGAATACAACATAAATGACATATCAAATGTTTAAACTGAGAAAATGTATAATTTTAAGGGAAAAATAAGTTGATTTTAAATTTCATGGCATCAACACATCTCAAAAAAGTTGGGACAAGGCCATGTTTACCACTGTGTGGCATCCCCTCTTTTTATAACAGTCTGCAAACGTCTGGGGACTGAGGAGACAAGTTGCTCAAGTTTAGGAATAGGAATGTTGTCCCATTCTTGTCTAATACAGGCTTCTAGTTGCTCAACTGTCTTAGGTCTTCTTTGTCGCATCTTCCTCTTTATGATGCGCCAAATGTTTTCTATGGGTGAAAGATCTGGACTGCAGGCTGGCCATTTCAGTACCCGGATCCTTCTTCTACGCAGCCATGATGCTGTAATTGATGCAGTATGTGGTCTGGCATTGTCATGTTGGAAAATGCAAGGTCTTCCCTGAAAGAGGCGACGTCTGGATAGGAGCATATGTTGTTCTAGAACTTGGATATACCTTTCAGCATTGATGGTGCCTTTCCAGATGTGTAAGCTGCCCATGCCACACGCACTCATGCAACCCCATACCATCAGAGATGCAGGCTTCTGAACTGAGTGCTGATAACAACTTGGGTTGTCCTTGTCCTCTTTAGTCCGGATGACATGGCGTCCCAGTTTTCCAAAAAGAACTTCAAATTTTGATTCGTCTGACCACAGAACAGTTTTCCACTTTGCCACAGTCCATTTTAAATGAGCCTTGGCCCAGAGAAAACGCCTGCGCTTCTGGATCATGTTTAGATATGGCTTTTTTTTTTGACCTATAGAGTTTTAGCCGGCAACGGCGAATGGCACGGTGGATTGTGTTCACCGACAATGTTTTCTGGAAGTATTCCTGAGCCCATGTTGTGATTTCCATTACAGTAGCATTCCTGTATGTGATGCAGTGCCGTCTAAGGGCTCGAAGATCACGGGCATCCAGTATGGTTTTCCAGCCTTGACCCTTACGCACAGAGATTGTTCCAGATTCTCTGAATCTTTGGATGATATTATGCACTGTAGATGATGATAACTTCAAACTCTTTGCAATTTTTCTCTGAGAAACTCCTTTCTGATATTGCTCCACTATTTTTTGCCACAGCATTGGGGGAATTGGTGATCCTCTGTCCATCTTGACTTCTGAGAGACACTGCCACTCTGAGAGGCTCTTTTTATACCCAATCATGTTGCCAATTGACCTAATAAGTTGCAAATTGGTCCTCCAGCTGTTCCTTATATGTACATTTAACTTTTCCGGCCTCTTATTGCTACCTGTCCCAACTTTTTTTGGAATGTGTAGCTCTCATGAAATCCAAAATGAGCCAATATTTGTCATGACATTTCAAAATGTCTCACTTTCAACATTTGATGTTTTGACAGCTTTTCTGAAGTCAAATTTACATTGTTATCTATATTCTATTGTGAATAAAATATAAGTTTATGAGATTTGTAAATTACTGCATTCCTTTTTTATTCACAATTTGTACAGTGTCCCAACTTTTTTGGAATCAGGTTTGTATTTTTGTTTTAGAATAAAACGTTAAATTATCTTGAGCTTGGGTTAACCACACACCTTATTTCAGGCATTTAACTTAAGTTTGATGGAAGCCTAAAGTGCTAAAATGCTAACTAATTTCCAGATTTTGGCCTACATAGGTCATCCCTGCGGCACTCTATTCGTATCAGGACAAAGTTTCAAGTCATAAGGTTATTATGTGTTTTATTGCGCACAAATAATGTGACCAGTAATTTGTGAGAGCTGCTAAGCTGTCTGGGCATGTAAAGTGCGGCCAGCTCCTGTGCATGTGAAATGGCACCTGCCTTTTGGGGCTACATTCCCGACACATAAGACATAATATCTATTTATTTATTGCATCATTGTACTATAAATAGCGTGTCCCATTAACACAAGAATTTAACATAGTCTCTCATATCTGAAAGAACATTGCTATAAAAATATGTTGAATTACTGAGATGAGTGCTGCTATTGTGGTGCCTTCCAACATCACTTAGCTTATTTCTTATTTTACACCTAATGTAAAGTCATTACGTAGAGATGGTGTTAGATGGTTTAACTAACAACTAGATCAAACAGTGTGATAAGGTGTAAATGAGATTCTTGTGTTTTCTGGCAAGGGTGAGGTTACATCTTGTCCCTGGCAATGGCAAATGAACAGTCACCACAAAAGCAACTTGAATGTCACTCTCACTATTTACAGAATAAGTATGACCATGAACTATGGACAGGACCTCCGTCCCTTTGCCGCTGTAAACCTCACTCAAATAACAGATTTAATGTGACAGCTAATATGACTGCAGTGCTTGAGAGGTTTCAATTTGGCCCACTACTGTTTTATTGCTGAACAAAATAGAGAGACTGCAATAAATTGTGGGAGTCGAACACGGTTGTGTTGACAGAGCAAGTTAGCTACACGTGAAGGTGAGTTGCTTCTCTTTCTTTCTTCTTTTACTTCCTTTTTTCCAGATGAGAACATGAAAATACTCAATATTATACATCATTATGTATTAATAAATAATATGCAAAATAATTTAAAGCATTTTTAAAAAAAATCTCATATTTCAGGTTTGACTTATAAATGGGAAGATACCCTACAACAGATCTGATCCGAAGTAGTGATGCATAGTAAATACATCAGATTCCAGATGGTACTCATGTTGTGATGCCTAGAATGCTCTAAAGTGTTTTGGATGCCAGCAAACAATGTTAAAGTGCTTTCTTACATATACGTAATTGCAAAAGTCAGATGGTCTCATAAGAGTTTAATGTAGCAAAGGGTCTGTATCGCTTTACTAAAACCATAGTAGTTATGTTAAGTGGGTTATCGGTGAAAACTCATTACCTTGTATATAGTTACATAGCGGTTCTCTTCATATTCTTGAATACTTTGGGGAGTTAATATTATATAATTGTATTATTTTATTAGTAACTATTTATTATTATTTATTAGTATTTTAAAAACGATAAATAAGCTAAAGCATAATTGCTCTCATACACAGCTCGGATAAGTTTATTAGGTATGTGACCTATCAAAAGCTAAGGGGTAAAGACTAGCCCTGTGCTTGTAAAATCATTGGAAAGGATCCTGTCAACCTTAACATGTCTTGTGTTACTTTTACGTGCAAAATATATAATATCACTTCCTAATATATCTTTATTGGTTCACTGGTTCAGTTAATGGCATAGTTTTTGGTTATTGGCTAGACAGCATGCATCAAAACAGTAAAAAGTTATTATTTACATGTATGTATATAGCATTTCCCATGTGGTTATGAAACATTTATATATATATATATATATATATATATATATATGTATAGGTATAGGTGTGTTTTACAAAAATGTTTTTACAGAGGGCATATGGCTTCAATTTTACTGCATTCATGGCATACAGATTGACATCCACAAGGTACTTAGGGACATATAGCTGTCAGATAGTGTTTCATATTCCTTATTAACACAAATCAGGCCTTCATCGGTGGTAAGACCTTATGATAGGGTTCTTAATGACAATAACAGTCTCTGTAAAACAAGAAAAAAATGCAGCTGGTAGAATTAGTTATATCTATTTGCTAGGGACTTTGGAGAATATAAAGTGGGATAATTTCTAATAATTTTCAGTTGACATATACAATTAAATTTTACAAACTTTTCTAATATGCTATTGGCAAACTGGAACAGAGCTTTGATTACTCCGTTCTGTCCAAATATTGTATGACATGACCCCTGAAATGATGTCAGAACAAAAGAAGCCTTTTTGTGTCATCGCATTTTAGTTTAGGATTAATCTAATGCTGATTTTAGTGACGGAAGAATAAAGAAAATTAACTGTCCTACGTCAACCTTTATTCACCCTATGTATTGTTATAATGACAATAACAGTAATGATTAGGCCTACATGTGCAATTTAATGTTTTTCACCCTCTCTTTTCTCTTTTTATGAGACACTGCAACCATTATACCGAATTCTGAATTTAAAGGCAAATCCTGCATTTTGAAGATGTCAAAGCCAGCAAAAGGAACGGGCGGTATGTAAAAATCATGATATGAGAGATGCCAAATGACAAAATTATTTGAACCATCTGAATCATTTATGGTAGATTTGCTTTGTTCCATCACCCATGGCCTTATTGTTAATCAAGCAGTTTTAGTAGATGTCAGGATCAGGAAGTATTCATGATTAAAGCTGTGATAAAATATCGCCATCATGTGGTCAACAACAAGTCCGCAGCTTCAAAGATCCTCCAACACTTTCCTGAAGTCATTCACATAAATAGCTATGCAATTTCATGTCTGATGGCCTTGACTTTGTATAGTTCCAAAAAAAACATGTTCCACTGTTTTACCAAATTAAACATCAAGGAGTTGTTTTTGAAAATAATGTTCTGATATTTTAGTGGCAATAAGGAAGAGATCCAGAGTGCCTGGTGTTATGATCACACAGTATGTTGAGGAACTGCCACCTGGATTCACTACTCCTGATTTCATCAGAAAACCCATAGCCTTAACGATACAGGAAGGTAATATATATTTTTTTTTTTACTTTTTAGCATGGAGCATTTGAATCGATAATACAATTTAAAGGGATAGTTCACCCAAAAATTTAAATTCTGTCATCATTTACTCACCCTCAAGTTGTTTCAAACCTGTATGAGTTTCTTTCTTCTGTTAAACACAAAAGAAGGTATTTTAAAAAACGTCGGTAACCAGAAAGTTGACTGTAGCCATTGGCTTTCATAGTATTTTTTTTCCTACTATGGAAGTCAAATGGCTACCATCAACTGGGTGGGTGAATAATGAAAAAAATTTCATTTTTCTGATCTATCTATCTATCTTTGATCATAATACATAATATCACAGCTACCTGTTCCATTTAATTTGCAGGAAAAATGGCCTTTTTCAAAGCTGTGGTTAATGGATATCCAGTACCGGAAGTTTCATGGGGACGTAACAAGGGAGACCTCTCTAATCCAACAAAATATGTTTCACGATATGATGAGATGAATAAAGAATATATTCTAGAGGTGAAATTAAATTTTCAGCTGTGTGAAGTACCATGTAATCAGCTGTTCCATTTTTATTCTACATGTTTAAATTGTACCATTACTACCCATAGATATTGGTAATTATGAAGATAATGTATTTTATATAAATAATCGAAAATTAATTTATTTATAATTGTTTACTTCTGTGTTTCGCTTTCCTTAGCGATATTTGGTATTGCTGTTTACTTCTTTCTCCAGATACCAAATGTAGATTCGGATCAAGCAGACACATACAAATGTATTGTTATAAATCAGTTTGGAAGAGCAATTTGTACCGCTGCACTGAATGTCATTGAGGGTAGGAAATTCATTTGAAGTTCATTTGAATATAATGATCTAGTAGTCTTCCATTACTGATTAAAATAAAAATGCCATATAGGAATGAATCAATCCTTTTCTCTTCTTTTCAGTTGGATTCAAGAAAAGAGAGCCAGGTATGCTAATGATGCTCTAGCTAATGATGCTTGAAATGAAATAAACAGTATTTGAAGATCTATTGATTGTTTAAAAGAGTTCATAGTGTCAAAATAACTTCAAATATGTCTAATTTTTCAGCCCCCAAAAGTGACCCTGAGGAGTTCAGAAAAATGCTGAAAAAAACGTAACGTATCACTGTATCATATATTTACATTTTATATATATATGGTGCAACAAATATGATGTAACGGGGGGAGAAATAATAAAGTAAGGGCGCACGGGGTTAGTTATAGTAAATATCTTTCAGGGTGTTTTTTTTTTTTTTTGTATTAGGACACAGAAAAGCTATTGTACATTTCCACTGTTATTAAAAAAAAAGATACAGGTCATTGCATACACAATGACCACTGGGGCGTGTTGTCACACTACTTTAAGTGTGAGTTGTAATAATGAGAACATGTCTTTAAACAACATGTTACAGACTATTTAATGGCTTTTCAGCTACATCTAAGAAGTAAAACAGTCATAAAACACAAATCCATTTATCCAAATATCAAAAATGAAATGAATATATTCAGAGAACTCAGTGAAAATCTACCTTTATCATATAGTTGATTTAATGTATGCCTTATTGTGTTCACTTGTTTACCCAAAATCTTAAGCAAAATAATAATAATAATAATAATAATGAAGACCGATAATAGCCGAAGTTTCCTTCTATATATTTTTGAGAAACAGTCTGATCCGTTTTGGTACTCTGTTCATATAGGGTTGTGAAGAGAAGGCAAAAACAAACGAAAGAGGGAGAAATCGATCCAAGGTTCTGGGAAGTGTTACTGAGTGCAGCCAAGAAAGATTATGAACGGATTTGTCAGGAATATGGAGTAACCGACTTCAGGTGGATGCTGAAAAAACTGAACCTGAAGAAAAAGGAAAGAGAGGCAGAACAGTTGAAGGTCTCTTTTGCTTTGAATATTAGTCACTTGTACACTGTTGTTTTTTATGCATATACAGTATGAAAAATCTCTGAATTTTTCTCTCAAGTATGTTGAGAAAATCCACAGCATGAAACAGATTGAGGTAAAAACAGATGGCACAGCAGAATTTGAACTCGACATGAAGTTGAAGGATGCTAACAGCCAAATTTTCCTCTACAAAGTAAGTGCCCTAAATAAAATATCCTCAAATGTCATCAACAATACTTTAAGTGTAATGCATTTCAATTTACCCATACCAGGATGGGGAAATGCTTGACTATGGAGATGGAACTGATGATGCCACAAAACATAATATGCAGAAATTTGGTGAAACATACTTGTTCAGCATTAGAGATGTTGGCCCAGAAGATGCTGGGTTATATCAAGTGGATGTAGAGGAGGCGAACATGTTCTCAACTTCCCTAACATGTAAGTAGTTATAATACCAATGGGTTTTTGTTTGTTTATTTGTTTTAAGAGGTTAATATTCATAGTAACTGTTTATTATATTAAATGGTACAGTGTTGCTGTTTGGCAACATATAATATTTGAAGCTATTCTCACACTACTTATTTACGCTGCTTTAATCTTAATTTTTACTTGTTAAAGGGATAATTCACCCAAAAATGAAAATTCCGTCATCATTTACTCGCCCTCAACTTGTTCCAAACCTTCATGAATTTCTTTCTTCTGCTGAACACAAAAGGAGATATTTTTAAGAATGTTGGTAACCAAACAGTTGATGGACCCCATTGACTTCCATAGTATTTTCTTTCTCATACTATGGAAGTTAGTGGGGCCCATCAGCTGTTTGGTTACCCATATTCTTCAAAATGTCTTCTTTTGTGTTCAGCAGAAAAAAAGAAATTCATACAGGTTTGGAAAAACTTGAGGGTGAGATATTTTTTGGGTGAACTATCCCTTTAACCATCAATGTTTAAGAGTTGTTTTGTGCTTCCAGTGCCTGATGTGAAGTTTAATAACATGCTGAAAGACAGTAAAGTGGTTGAGGGGCAGGATGCAATGTTTGAGTGTGCCTTATCGGACCCTGTACCACAAATCACCTGGTGCGCCAATGACATCTCTGTTGAGCATGGGGACAAATATGACATCAGAGTGTCAAAAGACAAGCAAGTCCACAAACTAACAGTGAAAAAATGCACAAAAGACGACAAGGGAGTCTACACGGCTATTGCTGGGCTCAGGTCAAGCCAGGGGACTTTGATTGTGGAAGGTAGGATTCCTGATTTATTTTCCCTTTTAGCTGAATTGTGTTTGTATGCACTTTAAAATGCATACACTACTGGTCAAAGGTTTGTGATAAAACTTTTTTTTTTTTTTGGTGGGTGGGGGTATTCTTATACTCACCAAGGCTGCATTTATTTGATCAAAAACACAGTAAAAACAGTAAAATTGTGAAATATTATTTAATACATTTTAAAATGTAATTTATTCCTGTGATGACAAAGCAGAATATTTAGCAGTCATTACTCCAGTCTTCAATGTCACATGATCCTTCAGAAATAATTCTAATATGCTGTATTCCAAGCTTTTGACCGGTACTGTATTTTTGCCTGATCAATGTATATCAATGACAATGTATTGTATAGTGTGGTGTATATTGTAAGTGATTCTGTTTTCAGATGATCCTAATGCCCATGGGAAAGGTGCAGATGAACTAGCCAGACGTTTATCTGAAGAGAAAGACAGACTGCAAAGGGAAAAAGACGAGGTGGCCAGGAGGGCACAGGCTGAAAAAGATGAAGCAGCCAGGAAGGCCCAGGCTGAAAGAGATGAGGCGGCTAGGAGGGCTGCCGAACAAGATAAAGCAGCCAGGAGGGCACAGGCTGAGCGAGACGAGGCGGTCAGAAAGGCTCAGGCCGAGCGAGATGAGGCAGCCAGAAAGGCTCAGGAAGCTCAAGATGAGGCAGCCAGGAGGGCTCAAGCCGAACAAGATGAGGCGACCAGGAGGGCACAGGCTGCACGAGATGAGGCAGCCAGAAAGGCCCTGGAAGAGCAAAATGAGGCGGCTAAGAGAGCACAAGCTGTAAAAGATGAGGCAGCCAGAAAGGCCCGGGAAGAACAAAATGAGGCGGCTAGGAGAGCACAAGCTGAAAAAGATGAGGCAGCCAGAAAGGCCCGGGAAGAGCAAGATGAGGCGGCTAAGAGAGCACAAGCTAAAAAAGATGAGGCAGCCAGAAAGGCCCGGGAAGAGCAAGATGAGGCGGCTAAGAGAGCACAAGCTGAAAAAGATGAGGCAGCCAGAAAGGCCCGGGAAGAGCAAGATGAGGCGGCTAGGAGAGCACAAGCTGAAAAAGATGAGGCAGCCAGAAAGGCCCAGGAAGAGCAAGATGAGGCGGCTAAGAGAGCACAAGCTAAAAAAGATGAGGCAGCCAGAAAAGCCCGGGAAGAGCAAAATGAGGCGGCTAGGAGAACACAAGCTGAAAAAGATGAGGCAGCCAGAAAGGCCCGGGAAGAGCAAGATGAGGCGGCTAGGAGAGCACAAGCTGAAAAAGATGAGGCAGCCAGAAAGGCCCGGGAAGAGCAAGATGAGGCGGCTAAGAGAGCAAAAGCTGAAAAAGATGAGGCAGCCAGAAAGGCCCGGGAAGAGCAAGATGAGGCGGCTAAGAGAGCAAAAGCTGAAAAAGATGAGGCAGCCAGAAAGGCGCAGAAAGAGCAAGATGAGGCGGCTAGGAGAGCACAAGCTGAAAAAGATGAGGCAGCCAGAAAGGCCCAGGAAGAGCAAGATGAGGCGGCTAGGAGAGCACAAGCTGAAAAAGATGAGGCAGCCAGAAAAGCCAAAGCAGAGCAAGAAGCTGCTGAAAGGATGGCAGCCATGGCGGCAGGGAAAGGAGGTGGACAAAATGGCAGTGGAGAATCTAGCATCGGAGATGGAAATGAAGGTGATGGAACAGGGAAGAACAGAAAAGGAGGAGATGGTAACTTGAGAGATGGAAAAGGAGATGGGTATGATTTAGACAGATCAGGTGGAGATGGGTCAGGTGATAAGGCCAAGAAGCGTGTGAGAGTCGGTGAACTGGTTCCTAACAGCATCATAGGTATGTTTTCATGCCTGAAGCTCCATATTAGTATAAAGTCAACTGATTCTCAGTGGTGAGATGACGTTATTTGACATTTCTTGTGCACTTTTATCCAGACCATGGAGTCCACTTCCTGAACGGGTTGTCAGATACTGCAGCCAACGTTGGAGAATCAGCAGAGTTGTCCTGCAAAATTAACAGTGAAGATAAAACTGGATTATGGTACAAAGGTGGAAAAAAGGTACAGCAATTTATTATATTTATCCTAATTTTTTATATCAATTATTATTGGTATTAATAATGACTCTTATTATTATAAATGTTAAAACAGTTTTTGCTGCTTAATATTTTTGTGGAAGCTGTGATACTTTTTTTCTTTTCAGGATTTTTTTCAAAGGAACAACATTTATTTGAAATATAAATCTTTTGTAACATTATAAATGTCTTTACTGTCACTTTTGATCAATTTAATGCATCCTTGCTGAATAAAAGTGTGAATTTGTGAATTTCCACAAACATATTAAGCAGCACAACTGTTTTATTATATTATATTATATTATATTATATTATATTATATTATATTATATTATATTATATTTGAAATGTAATGATTTTTTTTTTTCTTTAGTTAGAGTCCAAAGATGGACTTACAATTGTCAAAGATGGAGCTAACCACAAACTAATCATCAATGACTGCCAAGAAAGAGATGCTGGGAAATACAAGTTTGAGGTAGAAGGACGTAAATCAGAGGCTACATTAATTGTTCAAGGTAAGTTGTTCAACATCAAACTGGCAGTAAAATGCATCTAATTCTGCTGGAGCCATAATCGATTATTCACACTAGAAGGCAGTGAGCAATGTGTGTTGGGGGCAGGTGGTTGGAAAAGATGTCAGGTGATAACCTCTCACATGTAGAATTAGACAGGCACCTTAGATGATATTCTGTTTTGATGTAATGCTTTATGCCTTCATTAAATGAGTATCCGGACCCATAAAAGTGACATTGCTGTGTGGATGTTCATTCCTGTCTACGAATAAACAACACCTTTACCACCCTGCCTTGATTTATAGTAAAGCAATTACAAATTCATTTTTCTCTCTCTTCAGATCCACCAAAAATTGATGTAGATACCTTGAGTAAATTCTCAGAGCCTGTTATTGTAAAAGCTGGAGAAAATGCTTCCTTCAAGCTACCATTTTCAGGAAAAGAACCAATTAAGATTCAGTGGTTTAAAGAGGACGAAGAGCTGCTGCAGGGTCACGGTGTCAAGATCGAAAAGTCTTCAGCTCATACCCGTCTACTTCTTGCTAAGTGTCAGCGCAAAGACACCGGAGAGATAAAAATCAAAATCAAGAATGAATTTGCCACTGTAGAGGCAACATCAAAACTTATCATACTTGGTATGTATTGCAAAACTTAAGACCTAAATGTTGTATGAAAGCATATTTTGGAAGAATATTAAATGTACATATATCACGCAACAGCCAAAACATCTGTCTGCATTTTTTTTTTTAATTGTGGCATACAACTCTTACAATGCTTTAGCTGTGTGTATGCTAATTAAAGAACCACCACTAAAAATATAACTACAAAAAGAAGAAAAATTCTGAGACTGACTGACCTCAGCTATTTGGTTGTTGGAAGACTAATCAACTATTCTGTCATTGTGACCGATCACTACTCACTACTATATTTTTTGTTTTTCCAGACAGGCCAACTCCACCACAAGGACCTGTAGAAATTGTAGAAAGTTCTTTGTCTGCCATTGAGTTTAAATGGAGGCCCCCAAAAGATGATGGTGGTTGTCCACTGACTAATTACAACCTGGAGCGGCAGCAGCTGGGACGAAACACCTGGACTAAAATTGGAGACATTCCTGGACAGCCTACCTACAGAGACACAAACATAGATTGTGGCCGAAAGTACTGCTACAGGATCCGGGCAAAAAACTCTGAGGGCTTCAGTGACGTCATGACAACTACTGATATTGCTGCTGGCACTTTGGGTAAGATTTCTTATTTCTGTCCATATTTTGATGTAGAATGTGTTTTAAACATGTGTTTTAAACATAATAAAACATGTTCTTTCTGTTCCCAGCATTCCCTGGCTCTCCTGCTCCTCCTAAAATAGTCAGTGCTTTTAAAGACTGCATTAACTTGACCTGGGTTCCTCCCTCCATCACTGGAGGGGGCAGTATCATTGGCTACAATTTGGAAAAGCGCAAAAAGGGCAGCAATTTTTGGAGTCAAGCAAACCCAAAAGATGATCCAATCAGAGGTCTTGAAAATTACTTTAATTTGAATTAAAGTAGCATAGTCTTTACTAATTTTAAATACAGCACAATGTTAATAATTTCATTCAATATCTAGACAAAAAATATGCAGTAAAAGATGTCATCGAAGGTGCGGAGTATGAGTTCAGAGTGTGCGCTATTAACACATGTGGCCCTGGAGAACTAAGTGGGCCCTCTGAATGTGCAATTGCAAGGGACCCCAAAAGTAAGACACAAATTCATACTCAATGCTACTATATGCAGAAATGATGACTTGTCAGATAGAGTACAAAAAGAAAATATCTCTTTTTTAAATGAAATATTGGTGATGTTATTGCCCTCAGAGCCTCCTGGTAAGGTCAAAGACCTCAAAATAACTGGATCAAGCTACACCAGTCTGTCTCTTTCCTGGACTAAACCTACAGAAGTCAAAAGGTGAGGAAGATGAAGCAAAAGGCTATTTTGTGGAAATCAGGCCCGCAGACCAACACGAGTGGAGCCGTTACAATACAAACACAGTGATTCAGACTTCCTTTACTGTTGTGGGATTGAAGTCAATGGCCATGTATTGGGTTAGAGTAATCGCCACCAATGAAGGAGGAGAGGGGCTTCCACAGAGCTTTGACAATTACATCATCGCCATGCCTCCTCCAGGTAAAGATTCATATTGTTTTTATATCTCTTTGACTTTTAGCTTTTAGTTTCACACAAAAATAAGTTAATCTGATTTTCTTTTTTTTTTCAGTAAAGCCAAAGTTCACTGACAAAAAAATGAAAAGCTTTATGGTTGTTAAAGCTGGAAACACAGTTCGTGTCAGCGTCAGTTTTGAGGTAGAGTATCAAATCATTATGACAAAGCCAGAATATTTAAAGAGGCCATATTATGCCATTGATTTTGTTTTGGGGTCTACTAGAATAGGCTTTCATGCTTTAATGTTTAAAAAATATATTATTTTTTCACATATTTTACATTGTTGCCGCACCTCTCTTCCCAGTCTGTCAGTAACACTCTGTTTAGTTCCTGCCTCTATGAAGCCCCTCCTTCCGAAAAGCGTACTGTGCTCTGATTGGTCGGCTGGACCAGTATTTTGTGATTGGTCAACAAAAATTTCGGAAATGTCATGGCCCTTACCATAACCGCGAGTTTCAACACACTACTAACACAACTCAACCCAGGCCTTGTCCCCCTTTTTGTTGTGCATGCCTTGGGTGGGAATTATTTAAATGAGGAATGAGGAAGAAAACTCAAGACTACAATTAATATAAATAATAAATAATATATCATGACTTTTATTTTTTCCACAGGCTTCTCCTTTACCAGACATTACATGGCTAAAGGATGGTGTTCCAGTAGCCAAACATGTGACGATTACTAATTTTGAAAAGGGTTCTCAGCTATTTATTTATACATCAGAGCTGTCTGACACTGGCATCTATACGGTCAATGTGAAGAATATGGTGGGCCAGGACACATTTTCTATTGAAATAAGAGTCACTGGTAAGTTACATAACTCCTCAAATTTCTTGCCCAAAACTTCAACACATATATATACACTTTTGGCCACATCCATCCATCCATCCATCCAAATCCAATTTCATCTCATTTCTAAATTTGACTAGCTAATATACTGATGGTAACTATATGGGTACCTGTTTATTTTTCATCTTCAGATGACCCCAAGCCTCCAGGTCCAGTAGAACTGGAACAGAATGTCCATGGCACCGTGACTCTGTCATGGACTCCTTCTCCAGATGAGAAACGAGACAACCATCTGCATTACATGGTGATGAAGCGGGACTCTGTCAAGCAAACATGGCGCACAGTGGTTGACCGCTTGTTTAACAACAAATTCACAGTCATTAACATCTTGCCTGGAAGAGAGTACAAATTCAGAGTGTTTGCCAAGAATGATATAGGTCTCTCAGAGCCATCAGTGTCTCCAGTTTGGGGAACCACCAAACAAAGAGGTTTGTGGATGACTTTGTTGACATATTTTTGGTTTAGTTTTTAAAAATATATTTTTAAAAATCATATTTGTATTTTCCAATAGTATATATTTTTTTATATATATATATAAAATTAATGAAAAATAGCTGTTGACGTGAAATACTTTTAAAATCTATTTTAAACAGCATTTTACTTAATAATTTTATTCTTACTATGCATGCATATTTTAGGACCTCATTGCCACAGGGACATTTACAATGCATATGCAATCATATAAATTTTAATCTAAAATCATGATGATGATAAAAAACAAAATCCATAGAATCCACATTATGCGTCAACTACCCAAATAAATAATTCTGAAAACAAATTATGTTTGGTCTAAGCTGCAGAATCAGTGGTGCAGTGGTCTGGGCTACTTTCCATTTAACAGGCACCTTTTCCCAAAGCAATTTACAGAACACTAATTGCAGTGAGTCCCTTGGAGAAGCCAGAGATGAGTGTCTTGCTCAAGGGCAGAGATGATATAAGATCTATGAAACTCTCTTTATGGGTCACCCTTCTCCAGGTTCATACCTCTGGGATTTGTGCTGCTGTCTCTGACATATAGCCACTAAACTATCTCCGCCTTGTCTTGTTCTGAAAATGTACCAATAAGGATGTCGGCTGCAGTATAAGGCTTTCTATTATTCTAGCTCTGGATAATTCTTTTGCCAGTGATGATCTGCACTTCATGTGCTTGATTTTCTCACATCCAGCTTTTATTGTACCTTCACTTGGACAATATTACCCAGATGCTCAAAACAAATAATGCAGTGACGTTGCTTTTCTTGACCAAAATGCACATTATTAAACTGAAATAAATCAGTTGAATTTAAAGGATTAGTTCGCTTCAGAATTAAAATTTCCTGATAATTTACTCACCCCCATGTCATCCAAGATGTTTATGTCTTTCTTTCTTTAGTTGAAAAGAAATTATGGTTTTTGAGGAAAACATTCCAGGATTTTTCTCCATATAGTGGACTTCAATGGCTACCAACAGGTAGAAGGTCCAAATTGCAGTTTAAATGCAGCTTCAAAGGGCTCTACACGATCCCAGATGAGGAATAAGTGTCTTTATCTAGCGAAACAATCGGTCATTTTCTAAAAAAAAATAAACATTTATAAACTTTTTAACCACAAATGCTCATCTTGCACTAGCTCTGCGATGCGCCATGCATTACGTAATCACGTTGGAAAGGTCATGCGTGACGTAGGCGGAAGTACCACGGTAGGGCGAAAAACTCCATCTCATTTCCATCTTCCACCTACCACACGTGACGT
Source organism: Ctenopharyngodon idella (assembly GCF_019924925.1). Classification (NCBI taxonomy): domain Eukaryota; kingdom Metazoa; phylum Chordata; class Actinopteri; order Cypriniformes; family Xenocyprididae; genus Ctenopharyngodon; species Ctenopharyngodon idella. Next base: position 28,014,051 of record NC_067225.1, on the reverse strand, counting down.
GTGACCTTTCCAACGTGATTACGATTTTTTTTTTTTTTTTTCAGAAAATGACTGATCGTTTCGCTAGATAAGACCCCTATTCCTCATCTGGGATCGTGTAGAGCCCTTTGAAGCTGCACTGAAACTGCAATTTGGACCTTCAAACCATTGGTAGATGTTGAAGTCCACTATATTTTCCTCAAAAACCTTAACTTCTTTTCGACTGAAGAAAGAAAGACATGAACATCTTGGATGACATGGGGGTGAGTAAATTATCAGGAAATTTGAATTCTTAAGTGAACTAATCCTTTAATATATTTATTCTCTTTCATTTTCAGAAAAATTCACATATACCATGCCTGTATCAAGGACCCTCGACTTCCAGGCACCCCCCAAATTTATTGTCTCCTTGAAACTTCACACTGCTCCGCCGGGTTATGAGTGCTACATGAGCTGTGCAGCGACGGGCAACCCAACACCACATATTACCTGGTACCATAACAATGTCAGCCTCAACACAAACCCCAACTACTACATAACAAACGTGTGTGGTGTTTGTTCACTGCTCATCCTGAAGGTTGGACCCAAAGACATGGGAGAATACACAGTTGTAGCCGAAAGCCCTCTTGGTCATGATGAGTGCTCCACCAAACTTATAGTCAAATGTATGTCTTCTATTTGAATATTAATTCTGCTATTCATAATTATTAGAATTTTATATTTTTGGAATGAGGTTTGTCATTCAAATGACTTAAATTTTAACTTTTAGGCATCTAACTACAACTTTTTTTGCTTTCTTGTCTTACAGAGTACAGAAAGGACGACTTCAAAGAATGGTTTATGCAATCATATTTCTTGTGAAAAATGTTATAATTGATGTGGTCTTAAGAAATAAATAAAAAAGATATCTCATAACATGTATGTATTCAACATCTATCTATCTATCTATCTATCTATCTATCTCAGCCTCATATTTTATTCCTTGTAAAGCTCCATAATTATCATCAACCAGTCTGAAAGCTTCAGAGAGTCTGCAAAATAGAATAAGAGAAACAAAATTAAATGAACTGCAAAAACACAATCTATAAATTACTGCAATGCCAAAATATTTCAGCAAATTATTTTATTGTAATATAGAAGCCTACTGACTAGATCCATGGATCAGTATCTATAAGGATGGATGGATGGATGGATGGATGGACGGACGGACGGACGGATAGTGTATTTTGCACAATGTAATATATATATAAATACAATATACTGTGTATATACAATGTAATATGAAGGCCTACTGACTAGATCCACGGATTAGTATATCTATTATTAGTATGTCTAGGTCATTGACGAATAAGGTTTTTAAAAGTGTAAAAAAAAAAAAAAAAAAACATAATGGAGATATAATTATTTTTGAAGTTTTATTAAGTGTTAACAATGAAATTGTGGTTTTTATAATCAGCACTGCTTTTGTCATTTTTTTACAAGATGGACAAAATTTGTCACCAAAAAAGTCATTCGGTTTAACCAAAATTTCGGTTTTACCGAATGACACTTTTGGTTATACCGAATGACGGTATTTTCAAACAATGTTAACAGGCTAATATCTAGCTAGTTAGCTTGCCAGCTAGCTAGCGAAGGGACAATCAAACTTTTTATATTTAGTACAATTTTTTAAAATTTTACATTTTCCATGTTTTATAGCGGTTGTACCGAATGACCTGATATTTTGGGACATGCGTTATGTATGAACAAGTGAAAACATGAATTTTTTAAATAGTTAAAAGAGAGTTACTTTGCTTCATGACCCTGTGGTCCTTTGTAGGTGTCTGAATGATGTCACATCCTGTCACATGATATTGGCTGCATGACTTGATCCAAAATGGTCCCTTTATATTGGTTACTCCAAATGAGATAAATGAAATTAATTTTTTTTTCGGACATTCTTTCTCATAACAAAGCAATGACTTCTACACATAATTTTAATACCATTTTGCACTATGTTGATATATGATGCTATAAAATCATGCCAGAATAAAAAATATATACATTTATTACATTTTAAGATATTTTAATCACAAATGAAATGGCTGTATTGGCCTTTGTATGATTAAACCGAATAACCTTTTGACACTTCAAAATCTTTAAAATACCTTTATATGTAGCAAAATATAATTAAAACCTTTTGGATTCAGTAAAAGAGATCTAATTGTACTACCTTACATACTTTGGATGTCATATCTTTGTTTTTTATTATTATTAAGGCTTTTGGACAAACAAAAATGACCTGTCACGTCATTGTCCCATCTGTTAGTATAGTTAGTTTAGTTTATTTTGCACCATGTGATAAATACTGTCTATACACACACATACTCATTTTTCAAAAAATAATCTTATTATAAAATTATTTTAAAAGTAATACAGTTAAATAAATCAGTTTTTTACTAATTTTTACTTAAATTATGCAATATTCTAAATAAATGAAGCTTCTTCTTTTTTTCTTTTCTTTTTTTTTTTTTTTTTTTAAATGTAATTCTCTCTAAAAACATTAGGTAAGTATGCTATAGTACGTGCTGCACAGCGCCATGAAACTGAGACCGCCTCCAGTGCGCAACGCCCCCTACTCACGGTCCTCGTGCTTGAAAGTTCACTTTTGATTGTTCTCCGTCGTTGTGGGCCAATACAGCGTAAGGTCTGGTAGAGCGATAACCAAATCCCTGAATAAATCAGAGTTAAGGGGGAGTGTTACAATCTACAGTGCAAATCCTCCGCGAAGCCAAGATGACCAAGCGCAAAGGAAAAGGCACCAATAAACAGGACGACAGTTTGCTGCTCTTGGAGACGCCATCTGTAACACCACAGAGGGGATTTAAAGAATATGCGGTGCCTGCCATTGTTATCTTTATTTTTGCTGTCGGGGGATTAACGGCACTCTGGTTCTCCAGCCAGCAACAGCAAACCATCGACAGTCTAACAGAGACAGTCAATGCAATGCAAGTTAGGATAACCAAGTTCCAACAGCAGTTGGGGATGGGTAATGCACAGGTATTTGATTTTGAAAGACTCTACAGTTAGTTAATAAGTGATAAATATAGGAAATTAATTTTTCTTTTTTTATAAATTAACTTTGAAATGAAAGAATTAAGTTTCCTTCCTTTTACGCACAGGAAAACAATTTGTGCGCACTGGAACATTTTGTACTAGGCACATAGTACTTGCTCAAGTTTATATATTATGGTGTACATATTATATTATTGGTTATTTGATTGTAAAATACTTAATATTTACAGGTCTGAATGCATGCCTCATGTGCCCTTTGAATATTCCATTCGCTGAATTGTGTCATGTGGCTTCCAGGCCATTAATAGTCTGTTCTGAGCAGGATCATGTTTCCTTTTGCCAGGCTGGCTTGTTTAAAAGACATTATACAAATGGGATTCAAACCAACATGTAAAAGTGATATAAATAAACATTTAAATTACTCCTCCATCTGAAAGGTGGTCAACACTGCATTAGTAGTGCAATGAATTAAAGTAACCCATTCGTTTACAATTGTCAAACATTTTTCTTTCACTGATGGTCATTCTAGAACTGCAGCACCAAAAGCTGTACCAGTACCATCATACCATTAACTTTGTAACTTTGAATTAAAGTGCTCATTTTCAAAAAATCTAGTCTAAAGTTATTGTAAAAATATTAAATCCTTAGCATAATTAGTACTTTAAATTAGTAAAAGTTTATTTGAACATAATATGAATGAAAGGAAAAGTCACTATTTTAAATATCAGTGGTTTACAGCAACTATACTCAATAGGCCCTTTGTGGAAAACACTCTAGGAAATCTTTCCAGGTCAGTTGGAGAAGTGAGAGGTTAATCGTAACCACATGGCGTTTTTGGATACACGTGATTTTGCAGTTTAAATTTCATTTAAAAACCTCATAATGCTTTAAAATGGCAGTGGTGTTGGGCTTTTCAAATGTATAATATTAAGATAATCAAATTATAATAACATTAAAAGTATACATTTTAATTATAGATTTCTTTAAAAACCTTGGTAACTATCTAATCATCAGGGGCCAGTTTTTCAAAAGTAATCTGATCAGATTTTGGCTATCGGATTGGATCAAATCTTGAAAATGGGTTGTTCAACTGGAAAAAAGTATTCTGAAAACAGATTAGATCACAAAATCCAATCTTGGCTTTGATCTGGATAAAATCATCAGTTTGTGTTGTTCAAAACTTTTTAGTAAGATTGGGATACCTTTGATCCAAAAAATCTGGATTATACTGATCCCATTAGAAGGGTGGATTTCAGGGACAACAGAGCGTATGAGCCACTTATAAATTCAGCTTTTTTTATATCCTAAATTATTCACAGTGGCCTTGTATGAAATAACTGAATTACTATAACACTGTAGATTGTATGTATGATTGATGAATTTTCAGATGCAAATTGCAGTTGTAGATTGACATAATACTGGACTGAACCAACACTAACAGAGGCTGCTAGGTTAGGCTCAAGAAATGGCTAATTGAGTGATATGTTGCATATTGATTAGATGAACACTTGAACTTCATTGCAATTCAAATATGTTGTCTATATATCTAGATCGCCAATGTGGGTGTTTTTGAAGAGCGTCTACAAGCACTGGAAGAGGCCTACACGCAGGCCCAAAAAAAGGCAGACGTCGCACTGGCCACCTCAGAAAAAATCAAATCTACTGATCTCCAAAGCCAAGTCTGGTCCCTTCAGTCTGAAATGAATGGCAAACTTTCTGAGCTCCAGCAGGAGTTTGTTTCCACAGCAACGTTGAATGCAGTGGTGAAGAATAAGACTGAAGAGATTGAAGCTCTAAGGCAGAGGCTTAATTCTATCTTCACTGCTAACTCTGAGGTTGCTGTTACCATTTCTGGGCTCACAGACGCTGTTTTGGTTACCAAATCACGTCTCGACGAGCAGATGTCTACTGTACAGGGTCTCACATCTGAGCTGGAGGAACAAAGAATGGAACTTACAAGCCTGAAGGAATATTTTGCTAGAAACAAGAAGGCTCTTGAAAGAAACAGACAAGAGGTGATAGACATTAAGTGAGTAGGGGTTTTGTGGGATCTGGATTCTCTTCAGTGTTTTGGGTCTTTAGCAGTTTAGTGTTGTTACTGATACTAATTATTCCTAATTCATCTTTATTTGATCTCTCTACCAGGGATCTGCTGGAGACGGAACAGACAAGAAGGTCCCAAGCTCTTGAGGAGCAGCTTATGGCTGTCCGTAGGAGTCTGGAGGACCATCAGAAGAGTACTCATAACCTTCACTCTCACCTTGCCTCACAGCTTGAGATTGTCCAGAGTCAGGTATATTACTGACTGTTTCATTTTTTTTCATATGTGATCATTTTGGCATTTGGCACAATGTTGTTTGTGTATTTCAGATGTTATCTGAAAGCCAGCAGTCCAGTTTAGAGGAAGATATTCCAGAAGAAAACCAGCAAGTGGAGCAAGCAGCAACTCAGGAGGAAGTTCCAATCAAGGATCAAAAGGATCAACCCATTACTGAGGAGGAAACCATAGCTGAGGAGGTTCATGTTGAAGAAGAGGAGCAAGTGGTACCCAAGGAGGAAGAGCCAGCTGAGGAGGTTTATTTCCACAGAGAAAAACCTGCTGAAGAGCAAGTTGGTGAGAATGAAATTCCTGAGGAAGCTGAAGTAAAAATAGATGTATCTGAGGAGCAAGTAACTGAAGAGGATGAGCAAGTTGTAACTGAAGAAGATGAACAAGCTGATGAGGTTTCACTGCACAAGGAAGAAGCTGAGGAGGAAGCAGTAACTCAAGAGGATGAAATACCTGAGGAGCTGCAGGTATCTGATGAGATAGAACCAGCTGAGGAGGTTCAAGTCCTGGGGGAAGATGAAGCTATTGAGAAGCGAGAAGTAACTGAGGAGAATGTGATACCTGAGGAAGTTCAGGTCATGGATGGAGATGTTTTTGAGGAGCAAGCACTAACTCAGGTGGATGAAATAACTGAGGAGATTCCAATTCAAGAAGAAGAAACTGTCATGGAGCAAACAGAAAGCATTCTTCCTGAGGAAGACCCAACTTCTATGGAGGAGATGGAAATTGACGTGAGTATGGCTGAGGCTGTGGAGAACTTCTCACAAGATCATGTGGTTGAAGTCGAAGATATTAGTCAGGATGAGATGCCACAGGAGCCATTAGACGAAACTGTGAAGCAGAAAGACTTGGAAGAAGTTGAAGAAGATGTGCAAGACTCTGAGGAGGAAGAAGAACCTGCTGAGGACATTGTGGAAGAACTAGATGAAAAAGACATTTCTGCCAATGAAAGTTAAGTTACTGAGATAACGCTTCAAAATAAAAGACTTTTCTGAGGACTTGAAATTATCCCATTTCCCTACTGAATTATGTGAAACATGATACTTCACATTTGTTGAAATGTTCCTCAGTCTTATACTTTGCACTCAAAAGTGAACTTTGAACCTAGCAGCGATTTTTCAAATCTAATGATGAATTTTTCTAGTGATATCTCTTAAAATCTTGAATTGCTCTGTTTACACTGAAATGTAGAGAGGGTTGATATTGTTTTACTAGGTTACACATTTAAAGAACTGCAGCGTTTTTCATACAGTGGTTTGCCAGCTCATTAACCTCAGGAGTGTTGCTTCAATAAAATAGCTTTTTATGTTTTTTACTATTTCCCTGTCCCTGCCTCTCTTCTGGAGTTAAGCTGTCTGTTGAAATGGGAAACGTGCTGTGTGTGTGTTTATTTGTAGCTCTTAGGTCAGGGGTTCAGGAATGTGCCGCTGATCTTGGGCACTGGGGACATGTGTGTCCCATTTGTAACTATAGTGCTGATTTGAGCTCATCAAATGCCTGAAAGATGAGATGTGTTGTGCCCTTCTCAAGCAAACCACAATTCTAAGGCAAGAGATGTTGCTAATTAAATTTTGATTATCTATAGTTGAATAGGGATAGAAGTGATAAATGAGAATAGACTAAGATTTAAGAATAATACCAAAAAGGTATGAATATGATGCCTTAAAGGATTAGTTCACTTTCAAATAAAAATTACCCCAAGCTTTACTCACCCTCAAGCCATCTTAGGTGTATAAGACTTTCTTCTTTCTGATGAACACAATCGGATATATATTAATAAATATCCTGATGCATCCGAGCTTTATGATGGCAGTGAGTGGGATCAACAAGCATGAGCTAAAGAAAGTGCCTCAATCCACATCCATTTATCATAAACATACTTATGATGGATTAATAAATCTTATGGGGGTTAATAAAGGCCTTCTGAAGCCATGCGTTTGTGTAAAAAAAATCCGTATTTAACAACTTATGAAGTAAAATATCTAGCTTCCACCAGACCTCCTTCAGTATTCAACTTGCAGTTCAAAAAGCTTATGCTACATCCTACGCCTTCCCTATTCAACTTACAGAAAAAGCTTAACTGACGCAACGCCAGTTCCATTTTTTCCATAAGGTGAATACTGAAGACGGTCTGGCAGAAGCTAGATATTGGATTACGTTTATGATGGATGGATGTGAATGGAGACACTTTCTTCAGCTCATACTCATTGATCCCGCTCACTGCCATTATAAAGCTTGGATGCGTCAGGATATTTATTAATATAACTCAGATTGTGTTCATCAGAAAGAAGAAAGTCATATACACCTAGGATGGCTTGAGGGTGAGTAAAACTTAGGGTAATTTTCATTTGAAAATGAACTAATCCTTTAACACTTTACACACCATCTTAATCATCTTAATGACGCTGAAAAATGAAAATTGTTTATTTTCTTTATTATTTACGGTGAAAAATGACCCGGACATGTTTTTGACAGGCTTTGTGGAATCCGTCAATGTCGAGACTTTTATTATGAAAGATAATGGCCGCCCTTGTTGTGGTCTACTTCATAATTCAGTTCGTTTGTGTTCTGTAATGCGGGACGGTGTGCGAGAGAGGGGTTCACTGTCTCCTCGTGCCTCAGTCCTCCCCGCAAGGAAACATATTAATGATATCAGGGGGGTTACAGTCATCTCGGGGGGTTTCTGCAGTCCGAAACAAGTCAGCTCTCTATCTGTTATTGGGGAATGAACGACGAGAAAAGCCCGGATAACGGCAAGAGAAACTCTGGGTATACCAGGTAAAAATGAACCCCTCACCGGCTTTTAGCTCATAAATGAACACGACAAACAGATTTGTTTTTGTTATTTTGTAATAAATTTTTAAATGGCAAGACAAACAGAACATGTGTTTCCTGCCTTCCAACACATTTTAAATCTAACCGCTCTGAACTGACATTCGAATCACTAAAATCGATCCTTCGAATCACTGTCTAAAATCTGGAATGCACCGCAAGACTTTTAAAATCGGAACAATTTAAAACACTAGGCATCATACACACCTGCCGACTTTGTAAATGGTTACAGATGGAAAACTGCGCATCATACACTTCTACCGAGGGACACACACCACTAGTGATGGGGAGTCGACTCTCATTGCCGACTCCGTTGCTGTGTCTGAAATCGCTCACTCGTGCGCAAGAGACCTGGAGCTGTTGCAGAAACAACGTCACGTCATAGTTTTATCATAATTGTAGCTTATTTACATTAAAATAACAGGCAGTTAGGCTATGTTGTAATTATATACCTCCGTGACAGCTTTATGCTTTCATCGGTTTTTATTAAATTGATTTGCCATGGTTTGTATTCATAATTATTAAACTAATCATATTTTAATAAATAAGTTTTAGAAATGCATTAACTAAAAGTAATTTAAAAAATGGCTCTTTGGTCAAAAAAGGTTCCCCTCCCCTAGTCTAAACTGATCTCATCATCAGTATGACTGTATAATTCGAATTGAACAGTCGAGTTAACGATGCCCAGAATGCAGCTCACTAAATCAAACAAAAATCATTCTGATTTTTACATGATTACATAATGTAATAGATATGAACTTGAATCACTGGCATCTCGATATTTTGATAAATAACTTTTGCTTAAGCTTGTAATGTTATTATTTAACACAGGGTGGCAATGCATACCTAGTTTTGTGTAATTTGTTGAGAGAAAGATATTGTCTTACCTGGAAATCTGACACATTTAGAGTCTGATTAGACTTGAAAATGAGCAAGACTGTTGCTGGCTGCACACTGAATCCAGTACAGACTGAAGAAGTCCAGCAAAACATTTTTTATTTTATAATTTGCATCGTGCAAAAAGTGCATTAGACTGTATTTCTCCATGTGTTTCTGTGTTTCTCTGTTTACAGTATTGAGCAAATGCTGGCTGTGAACCCCGGGAAGACGCCCATCAGTCTGCTGCAGGAATATGGAACGCGGATAGGCAAGACTCCAGTGTACGACCTGCTGAAGGCTGAGGGTCAGGCCCACCAGCCCAACTTCACCTTCCGCGTGTCTGTGGGAGACATCAGCTGCACCGGCCAGGGCCCCAGCAAGAAAGCTGCCAAGCACAAAGCCGCCGAAGCTGCCCTGAAAATGCTGAAAGGAGGAATGCTGGGAGGGATCGGAGGAAATGGGATGGAGGGAGACGGGTTTGTCGGGATTGATATGGAGGGAGAATGGTAAAGATCTTATTTTGTGCCTAGAGTCCATTTGAACAGAAAATGCGTTATATGAAATACAGAAATACGTTGGCATAATCAAAAAATTACGAGGTTTCTGTCTTTACATCATTGTGTTTTAGCTCTCAGTCAGAGATGAAATCATCAAATTCAACACAACAAGCTGAGTGCAATCCTGTTGGAGCTTTGCAGGTGAGCGATCATGATCAAGACCCTTGTCCTTCATTGAACTGCAGATTTTGTATGTGCTTTGTACTTAATAGATTACAAGTCAAAGAAAAGAGGTCTGCGTGTGCTGCTTTTTGATGTAGCAATTAAGCATGCATAATATAGACTGATATTCGTGTTTTTTAATGATCACCCTCTATTAAGGCCAATGTCGGAAGCATATAATGTCAGGGCTTACCTCCAGTTTAAGCTGTGTGTGTGTTTTTATATATATTTAAAAATATAAACAATGAAAAAAAGCCAAGGCTCATTGATGCACGTGGGGAGCGAAGGCTGGCCCGTGTGGTCCGATCCAACAGACGAGCTACCGTAGCTCAAATTAGTCAAGAAGTTAATGCTGGTTCAGATAGAAAGGTGTCAGAACACACAGTGCATCGCAGTTTGTTGCGTATAGGGCTGCATAGAAGCAGACCAGTCAGGGTGCCCATGCTGACCCCTGTCCACCGCTGAAAGCGCCAACAGTGGAACTGGAACTGGACCATGGAGCAATGAAAGAAGGTGGCTATATATATATATATATATATATATATATATAATATACATACAGTACTGGTCAAAAGTTTTTTAATGTTTTCAAAAGAAGCCTCTTCTGCTCATCAAGCCTGCATTTATTTGATCCAAAATACAGAAATAAAAACAGTAATATTGTGAAGTATTATTACAATCTAAAATATTTTTTATTATTATATACTTTAAAATATCATTTATTTCTGTGATGCAAAGCTAAATTTTCATCAGCCATTACTCCAGTCTTCAGTGTCACATGTCCCTCCAGAAATCATTCTAATATGCTGATTTATTATCAATGTTGGAAACAGTTGTGCTGCTTAAATTTTTTTTTTATAACCTGTGATACATTTTTTTCAGGATTCTTTGATGAATAAAAAGTAAAAAAAAAAAAAAAAGAAGAAGCAGCAGCATTTATTTAAAATAAATATTTTGTAACAATATACACTACTGTTCAAAAGTTTGGGGTCAGTATATTTTTTTTCTTTCTTTCTTTTTGGAAGAAATTAATACTTTTATTCAGCAAGAGTTATATTGTTAGAAAATATTTCTATTTTATATAAATGCTGTTATTTTTAAATTTTTATTCATCAATGAATCCTGAAAAATCTATCATAGTATCCAAAAAAAATTAGCAGCACAACTGTTTCCAACTTTGATAACTAAGTATCAAATCAGCATATTAGGATGATTTCTGAAGGATCATGTGACACTGAAGACTGGAGTAATGGCTGATGGAAATTCAGCTTTGCATCACATAAATAAATTATATTTTAAAGTATATTAAAATAGAAAACCATTATTTTAAATTGTAATAATATTTCACAATATTACTGTTTTTTTTCTGTATTTTTGATTAAATAAATGCAGGCTTGATGAGTATAAGAGACTTCTTTCAAAAACATTAAAAATAGTAATGTTTCCAAACTTTTGACCGGTACTAATATATATATATATATATATATATATATATATATATATATATATATAACAGCTCAAACTGGAGATTATATATTTTTATAAAAATGTTTATAAAAATCTTTAACAGGATCTTTAACCAAATAAATTGCTCTTTGATATATCTTTTCCAACCTTTTTTTTATTTGTAAAGAAGAATTAGCCATAAAAAAAATATAATACAATAAAATACAATTTCCACAGGAACTAGTAGTGCAGAAAGGCTGGCGTTTACCTGAGTACACAGTCACTCAAGAATCTGGACCTGCACACCGCAAAGAATTTACAATGACCTGCAGGGTGGAGAGATTTGTTGAGATAGGTACATCTTTTTTTTTTTTGGTCTGTAGTCAATATTTCTAAATATGCAACCCATTCAAAGGATTTTGATGTTTCTTTGTCAAAACAGTCTTCTTAATTGTGTTATATTGTTTTGAAGGTAGTGGCACATCAAAAAAGCTTGCTAAAAGAAATGCAGCAGCAAAGATGCTCTCTCGTATCCATGATGTACCAGTAGACATGCGTAGCAGCCATGAGGCCGAAGCAGAAGATGACACCTTTAGTACAGTAAGATGTGCATTATTTAGTAATGGGGATTATGCTGTAGTCTCAGTTTCAGTGTGGTTTCAATAATTTAAAAATTAATCTTTTTTCAACAGCAAATGGGCAACAGACTAGAGGGAGGGAAGTCTAAAGGTCTCGGCTGCACATGGGACTCTCTGCGGAACTCGGCTGGAGAGAAAATCCTACAGTTGCGCTGTCATCCTCTCGGCCAGCCCGACTCCAATGACTCCAATTTCTGTTCTGTCCTTCGTGAACTTTCTGAGGAACAACGCTTTGACGTCAGCTATTTGGACATAGGTGAGATACAAGGCTAGTCTAACAAGCCTGTCAAATCATTTAGGTGTTTTAATGAGATATTGAAACCACTAACTTCTCTGCTCATGTGAATAAGCAAAGTGAGAACCAGCCTTAGTGCTCGATTAGATTCTGAAGACGGATGTCTTTTAAAAATTGACTATTATTTGGACTCTTTTTGTTCATTCAGAGGAGCGCAGTTTGAGCGGCCTTTACCAGTGTCTGGTGGAGTTGTCCACGCAGCCGATTACCGTCTGCCACGGATTTGCCTCCAGCCTGGATGCGGCACGTGCCAGCGCTGCCCACAATGCCCTTCAGTACCTCAAGATCATGGCAGGGGGGAAATAAGTCACAGTAACAGCTCACCTGTAACTTTTACAGGAAAATCAGGTGATTTTAAGTTTAACTCTTCTACCACCAGTTCTGTGGCGGGGCAGTATAATGGTCTGCAAGGCCCCTGTGTTGAGTTTTTACTGCTACCAGATATGAACCCAGTTGGAGGACGTACTGATTGCATAATTTTCTTCTTGAATATGACACCAAAAAAGTGTACCCTTGCTCCACAGTGCCTCCAAACAAAGACAGGGTACACTTAATTTGAAACCTGAGGACAAAGGTTCACAGGTGTTCCATGTGAGTAAAACAGTGAATTTATTTCTGAAATTCATATTTATTTCTCCACAAATAATTTGCCCAGAAGTCAACTTTTAACTTTCCCTCTGAATTTTTTTCTTTTTTCATTTAAATTATGGCATATATACTTTGTTGTGTGAACTTGATGAATTGATGAAATTAAAACTGATGGCATGACTTTTTTTAAAACATTGTAAATATTTCACTTTTGTATACTTATTTTAATTTCATCATATTTTAGTAATAGAAGTTATTCCTTAACATTTATTTTGTCTCATAGAATATATCTGTAAAATCAAGCCTTTGAAGCTATAATATCTTTTCATAGGCCTGACAGTTTGTGTTAAATATCTACCTCTGTGTAATTGTTTCTGCCTCCCAGGCTTCATCATTACATTCGGATTGGCAAAAATTGAACTCTGTAATGTTCATATTCTGTGTAATAGTATATATGACCAACAGTAGTACTGTGAAGACAGATGTAATTTGTACCAAATTGGGTAATCTATTGGATATTTTATCTTGAACAATAAACTGTTGAAATTTATATTATCTTATGCATTGATTTTTGGCAATTAGTCATTTAGCAAATTCTATTTATCCTAGACAACATATATTACTAGAAAATGTATCGCAAACATGTGGTCCTGTTGTAATTACTTAACATGCCTTATTGCACCACAAGGGGGCAGTAGAGTTGTTTTCAAATGTCTGCAATGTCAGTAGTTGACCTGAAGAAGAATGTTTATGCTAATATCGCTTGTAGTTGCATTGTGATAGTAATTGTTTGATAAGACATGCTGGTTCAAAGGCTGAAACAGCTTGCTTTGTGTTTACATACTTCTGTAGAGTTTCAAGACTTGGCTTCAACAATGGCTGTTTTTAACTTTGGGTAAATGAAGTTTCAAAATGTTTGTATTTAAATCATCTTCAACTAGTAAAGGAACTTGTCTGATAACACACCAGTAAACCAAAACTCATCAAATAAATTATTTATTACCATCGAGGAATTACAAATAAAAGCAGTATGTACAGCAGCTCATTCATCTCAGGAATAAGACCAAAAAGTGCACAGAGTGAGAAGCCTAACACAAATAAAACTAGTTCAAAACCAGACGTTAATATTTATCACTGTAGGCTGTTCGTTTACACGTTAAAGTCAACATAAAAGCAACATTAAAGGGTTAGTTCACCCAAAAATGAAATTGTCGTCATTTCGGAACACAAATTAAGATTTTTTTTTTTAAGAAATACAAGAGGTTTTTTTTATCCCCCATAGAAAGCAACATTATTACCGTCATTCAAGGTCCAGAAAGGTATTAAAGACATCTCAGTAATGGCCGGCTCCTACATCAGCATCACACGCATGTGTCATGAATAACGTCAGCCAATACTGAGCCAGCGTTCAGATGTAAACGCGGGCCATAAACATAGTCACCACTATGGCCCCATTTCACAGACAGGGCTTAGATTAAGCCAGGATTAGGCCTTAGTTCACTTAGGGCATTTAAGTGGCTTTTATAAACGTGCCTTAGATAAGCTTTGCTTTCAGTTAAAATATTACTGGTGTAACAAAACAATGGCACTGACATATCTTAAAATATTATCTTATTATATATCTTATTGTGCACGGTTCATCTGTACAGGATATTCCAAAGAAAAGTCAGTCCAATCAATTCCTGATGAATAAAACCACTTAGAAAAATGAGTTGCAAACACCATTTCATGTTGACTTTAAGCGTATTAGTAGACACACTTTGTGCTTCTTCATTAGCCTAAGTTTTAATGTTATGTTTTCTCTGGGGTGAAGAGCGAATGATGCACATCCTCTTCAGCATATCCACTGCTGTCTGACTGAAAACTGTCCCCTCGCAGAGGCGACGCTGTGAAAGAGAAATAATAAATAAAATGTGTGAGAAAACTGGTGAATTTAGGAAGTCAAGACACCCAATTCTTTTTCAACTGTTTCTGTGAAATGATAGTATGCAGATTTTCTTGCAACTTCCTGTTAGGTTGTTTCCCTGAAATGTTTTAGCGATAAGGCAGACAAGATCAGCTGGACCAAATTGCGTTTTACCGCGTACAATGTGTTTTTTAACAAGTCAGCACAACACCTCCCTCTCTCACCACATTAACACATGCTGCTTTCTGTGAGCTTGTATGGGTGACTTTGCTTATTTTGGTGATAACGCTGTATGGCTGATTAACAGCTGTTCAGCAGACTTGGCTTTATTAAACTGATAAAGAATTAGTCAAATTATATGGCTAAAATTTGCCTAATGATTTCTAATCATGGTAAAGACTGCTCATGTTACTTACATTTGGGATGCTGTGATGAAACAGACAATGTGACTGTGGAGCAGAATTCTGATGAAGTAGCTTCCTCTTCCTCTGCACTGTGAACCTGAATTGAACAATTGAATACATAAAGGGACACTTCATCTTCATCATCATTTTACTCTCCTCGTGTCTATCTAAACCTTTCTTCTTCAGAGCACAAATTATATTTTGAAGAATGTTTCAACTGTTTTTGTCCATACAATGAAAGTCAGTGGGGTCCAAATCAAAAGTGGGCCACAATGACTTTCATTCTATGAACATTTTTCAAAGGCAGCGGCTATTTGCACTGTACAATAGATGTTATTTACACTAAGTGTTAGATGCTATTTACACTAAAGTGGAACTATTTACTATTTACACTAAGAGAAAACAGCATATTTTCTTAGTGATAGATGCTATTTACACTAAGTGAAAATAACATTCTATTTACACTGTGACAATATCAGCATTTTCTTAGCAATATGCTATTTACACTAGGTGAAAATAGCAATAGATTCTATTGACACCATGTAAATGTATCATAGGAGTAAACAGTAATTAGATGCTATTTGCACCTCAGTATTTTTTGTACATTAACAGGATGCAATAATATCATAGTGTAAATGATTATATTTATTCAAATGATTAAATGGATGCTGCCTTATTTGAAGAATTAAAACCCTCCCTATACCTTCCCCTAACCCTACCCAATAAACACTTTTAATATTATTAAACCCTCATTCTCCGTTTATTTGCACTTTTAGAACATTATTTTCATTTTTATTGAAAATAAATGCGAGCTCCGCAAAGGTGGATTTGAACCCGTGTCGATCGCGTTAAAAGTCAGGTCTGCGAGTCTCACTCGTTACCGCTACACCACTGAAGAATTGAATTCCATGTGTCTTTTTTAAAACTTGAGTGGCCCAACCAGACATTAGTGGGTGGAGCTAGTGTAAATAGCGTTTGCCAACAAGGGACGCTATTTACACTTAGTGTAAATAGACACTCTGTTTTTCAAAATATCTTCTTTTGTGTTCTACAGAAGGTTTGGAAAGACATGAGGGTGAGTAAGGCCCTGTTTACAGCTGGTATTAAGATGCATTTTGAATGCGGATCACAAGTGGACAACGCTAAATACAGGTGTAAACGGGGTCTAAAACATTTTAAGCTTGTTCACTTTCGACCACTTCCAGAGGTAGTCGAAAACTTATTCAACCGGATTGCTTTCGAAGTGGAAACGCTCATGTGGTCGAAAGTGCTCAAACAATTACAAAAGACCACCTACTCTCCGCCTACTGACTTAATGTGTAAACATTATGGGAACCGCGCTAACCAGACAGGTTTAAACTTTGCCGGCTAGAGACTCAAGTTGCGTGAAAAATTGCATGAGCTTATTTTATCCATTAGATCGAAAGATCTGAAAAAGCCCATACATTTACCCGCCCACAGACCCTCCCCTCAAAGAAATCAGGACAGAAATAGTTGAAAGTGGACAAAAGAGAGAAATTAAAACACCAAGTGTAAATGGGAATGTGTCTCCCTCCCTTGTGTAAACAGGGACTATATGATGACTGAATTCTCTCATTTTATGGTTTGGGGATTTGTTCAAATCCCTGACCCAAAGTATGCGCAACAGTAATAGTGTAAAAAGTAATAGTTCAAAAGCTTGCAGCATTGAAAATGGCAACAAGCCGCATTATAATCTCTATGCAGAGGTGGAACACGAAGAGGAAGTTTGGAGGTGGATTCAGCAATAAAGAGCTGAGTAATATTCTGTTAATGACGTCTTATGGGAGAATTCATGTGGGCAAGCTTTTGCTCTTGACATGAAATGCATTAAAAATGATAAGAGATAACGTACCTCTTCCAGCTCAAAGGAGTTGCCTTGTTTGCTCAGGTTTAGTGGTTTTACAGGGCTTAGGTACCTCTTGATGTTGGACGAACACTGCTCCTGTGCATCTCTATTGGGGAGGGTGGTGTCGTCCTCCCATCCAGTGACTGTGATCTGACATAACGACTTAGGTAAATTCATTGCGTTAGATTGTCTTATGGTAGAATTATTTGTCATCTGGTGTGCAAAAGGTGAGTCTTTGGCATCCATACTATTTGTGTGTAGGCAGCGATAAGGTGCCTGATTGACATATTCAACAACCTGAGGGCATATGATATCATGAGTAACGATAGGAACAGGTTTCACGGTAACATCGGATCTATTCAAGAGAACAGAACGCAGAGTACAACCTTTGGACTCCATGTCCATGTCTGTTTTTGGCTCCTGGCAAGGTGTACCCTCTGCTAATGTATCCCTGAGGTCGTGTACGTTTTCATTTGCCGTCTCGGATAGTGGATGACAATGTACAGGATCAAAATAATCAGTCCTTTCAGTGTTTTCCTCATATGTCTTCTCTTCAAGTTCTTTCTTGCTCTCTGTAAACCAGTCCAAGTCTTGTTCCAAATCATCTACCTCCATTCGAAGGCATAAATCTTCATCATTGGCATCATCATTTTCTGCACTCTTCTCAACTACACCTGACAGACTATGTTTACGCTTACGAGGTGAATTGCTTGGAGATGTGGAGTCCGAGCCACGGGATCCCGTGTACAAGCACATCTTGGAGATAGTGTCTTTTAGTCTTTCAACAGGAGATCGTGGTTCACTGCGGACACTGGTTCGAGACATGGTCCTCTCCACGATTGGGGAAGAGAAGGTTAACTGGGGTGGCGCAAGCTTCTGAAGTGGCGTTCGGGACACGTGGGAGTACAGCGAATAGAAAGCATTCGCCATTGCCGTCAATGCCTCAACTTGTCGGAAACGACCTGTGGCAAAACAGGAGAACGAATGTGACAATGTCTCTAAAGTTGTAGTAGGAGAAACATTCTGTAACTCTGTTGATTCCTTACTTGCTAATGAAAGACAAGGGTCTTCCTGGCGTATCCTGGTGAGTTGGGATTCAAGGAACAGACGGAAATTGATGCCTCTGAGTTGGGATGGAAAGTTGAAGAAGCGGACTGGGATGCGGGCGGTCACCTGTGGTTCCTCACAACCGAAACCCAGCTGGAAAAGGGTCTCTTCTGCATCTTCAGCACGCATCTGGAGGACCTCAGACACACTGGTGGATTTTTTTTTAAGATGATATGAAAAGTGAAAGATATATAAAAAAAAAAATGTGAGAGAATGGTTTCAGGTAGATGTGCATGGAATTCTAATTGCATAATTTCATACTGCAGATGCCAACAGGGAAGTATGTCACTCCAAGGAATTTTGTTTATGTTAGAAATTAACAATTCAGAAAATGTGAAAGCAGTTTCAGTGTTGGCCTTCTTATTAGTGAGAGCCACATATTCCACATACAAGTTATTGTCATGCGAGTAGCATAAATGTACTACTTTATCATGCATCACTCTGAGTTTGTAACCACTTACAGTTCACCTTCAGCAGAAGAACAAATCCATCTTAAACATGAAAGCAAAGTGCACAGTGGAGGAAATTGTTTTGCCGATTCCCTCTCAAGCAATAAGCTGGAAACCTTCATCAAATAGGCCAGCTAAAGGGGGTATTATTTAGTCCATTGTGTTTTGCCTCAGCCATGCCCTTACCTGGAAGCAGTCCTGCTGGTAGTGGTTGAGAAGGCACTGGATGCGACACTTTGGCCCATGTTGAACAATGGCAGGTTAAGCTTCTGTTGAGGAGTGCTGTTGATACACAAACAGTCTATGTAAATACAATGAAACAAGGGATTTAGAAGCATAAATGAGTAACCCAGAGCCAGAGAGTCAATAATACGGCAAAGTCAACCTGTTTCTTACCTAAAATGTGGCGCACCTGATGCAGCATATAATGCAGTGGCTGTGAAATAAATAATAGCAGGTATAAGTGAAGGAAAGAGCATCATTATGTACAATACCGTTCAAATGTTTGGGGTCACATTTTTTTCTGCAATTTTCTGATTACTGTACAATCAATATTGAATATTTTTTAAAGAAATGAATACTTCTATTCTGTAAGGATGCATTAAATTGATCAAAAGTTACAGTAAAAATTCTGTTTCAAATAAATGCTGTTCTTTCATACTTTCTATTTATCAAAGAATTCTGGAAAAAAAATTATGTGGTTTCCACAAAAACATTGAGCTTTCAACATTGATAATAATAATAAGAAATATTTCTTGAGTACCAAATCAGCATATTAGAATGATTTCTGAAGGATCATGTGACTCTGACGACTGAAGTAAAATTCAGCTTTGCCATCACAGGAATAACTTACATTTTAAAATATATTAAAATACAGTTGTTTTAAATTTAAATATTAATATTAAATTATAAAACTTATTTAAAATAATTTCCCCATATTACTGTTTTCACTGTCTTTTTCATTTAATCAAATAAACACAACCTTGGTGAGCATAAGCCTTCTTTCAAAAACATTTTAAAAATCTTACCGACCTCAAACTCAAACTGAATGGTAGTGTATAGCTTAAAATAAACACAACCCTGTCTTAAAAGACCATTTATTTATTACTTGCTGTATCTGGCCTTGTGCGTGTGTTTCCGGATGTAGAGATTTTGTAAGAGTTACTCATCATAATAAATAAAGTGTGCTGGAGAGTGAGGGGAGGTTCGCTCTCAAACATAAATGCAGTTCCTCTTCATACAGTATATAATCGCTGCCATCGGACTGATACTGACAAGTACAAGGATGTCACTCAAGAAAGAGGTTTGACATTACAAAGAACCCATTGTTCAAAATTCATTGCGGCGGCACAAGGGTCAAGCACAAAATTGCCTTTAATTAGCAGTTGGTTAATATGTTGTGCAGAAAAGGAATATAATGCATTGGGGGTTGCGAACAAAATAAATTCCATGAATAGGGTTCAGTTTGAGTGAAACTATTAGTCATTTAGGAGACATTTTTAGAAGAGACCTGCTCATTAAAGGTGATGTGTGTGTTCTTTTACATTGTTAAAACACTTCCGGCTGTCATTATACCCGAGTTACTGTTGCTGTTGTGTTGCTTCTACTCACCCTCTGCACCCAGACTCAGATCATCCTCAAAGCTGGTGCCTATCCTCAAAGGCCCTGTAGAGTTACATTTTACAATTTTATGAGGATTTAGACATGTCGCAAAGGTGTGATCAATTGGCTATTAGTCATTAAACACTGGAAAGCCTGCAGAGAATCGAAGTTTCGAAAAAGCACAGATTTCTGCATAATTCTAATGGACTTCATTTATTATTTAAAGCTGTACACATCCACCTCTTGCATGTTTGTTTATTAAATATTTTAGCTAATATGATCATGCTTTTAGCTATGAATTTGATCATGCTTTCAGCTGTTTAAATACAAAGAATTCCATAGAGTTTAATAACACAATCTTTATGTAAAATGTGAAAAAAGTCTACTGGTTTGACCTACATTATGAGGACATGCAGATGTCCTTACTTCAAATCGCTAAATAAACATACTAAACATTTTTTATTAAAAATGTAAAAATGCAGAAAGTTTTCTGTGAGGGTTATGTTTAGGGGTATAGGAGATATAGAATATAATTAGCTCATATTTCTCATATAGAGAATATCATTAGCTCATTTTTCTCATCTCCTCATTTGCAAGTCGCTTTGGATAAAAGCATCTGCTAAATGATTAAATGTAAATTAAAACCATTGCGCCTCCTATGGAATATTCTCATAATGATAGGTGTACCAACATGTGTGTGCAGATTCTGTGCAGGCCTACTCATTGCATAATGTGTACAGATGTCATATTTTGCAATTTTTCTCTTGGTTGTGCAGGTTTTGAACATTCATATTATGAGACAAAAACTACTTTTACACAGAAAAATCCCACAACTTGTTTCACCCTCATCCTACCTGTTGTTAGGTGACTGCTTTTGGCAAGACTGGCTTCATTCCTACAGATAAGATGGAGAAAAGAAAACAGAGAGAGAGGAAATAAAAATGAAAAATTCAGTTTTATCAAGTCTGAATCAGCAAAGGTCTGTGGGCGTGTTGCGGGCATGCAGTAAAATACTGCGATAAAAATAGAAACACACACGCACATAGGACGTCTTTCAATCCTCGTGGCAGTATGTACCGGTAGCCCTTATTAAGCAAATGTCAAAACATCTTTTGCTGCTTCTCACAGAGACAAAAGTCTTAAGAAGCCAGAATTACTCGTTTTCCAAGCATTGTCCATTCTGTTCTGTTTCAAATCTGAATACTACTGCTGTGAATGTGATTAGATATTTAATTTACAGGCTTTGCAGAATATAATTCCAAGTCAATAACCTGCACACTAAAAAAAGATGGTTCTTTATAGGTTCTTTACATATAGTAACAGTTCTATTTTGAACTGTATCATCCTAAAGAACCCTTTATATGCTGAAATGGTTCTTTGTGTTAGAGTTTAGGGTTCTTTGTTCCCACCTTTTTGTTTTTCAAATCTGTAACTGTCAAAGCCACCTCATTACTGATTTTCTGGAGCTCAGCCATTCAATTACACAGACGGTCAACACACTCTCAACAAGTAAATAATTTCTTTCCTTAAAAATATAAAAATATACATTTTAACTTTCAAACCGTAACTGGTTTCCTACCAATCATGTCTTTTTCTCTTTTTAGTTTAACAGAACATGTTCAGTTAAGGATATTTCTCTTCTCCACTAAGCAAGTAACAGAGGTATTGAATTTATGATCCATATTGTTAGATTTTTTTAAATTATTACTTTTTAAATAAACAATACCTAGTCACAGAAAAAAAAAAAAAAAAAAAAAAAACATTAAAGGGATAGTTCACCCAAAAATGAAAATTTTGCTATCATGTACTCCCCCTCAAGTAGTTCCAAACCTGTGTAAATTTCTTTGCTCTGCTGTACACAAAGGAAGATATTTGGAAGAATGTCAGTAACCAAGCAGATCTCACTCCCCATTGGCTACCATAGTAAGGAAAAAAAAATCTGCTTGGTTATAACATTCTTCCAAATATCTTCCTTTGTGTACAGAAGAACAAAGAAATTTACACAGGTCTGGAACTACTTGAGAGGGAGTAGCTACATGATAGCAGAATTTTCATTTTTGGGTGAACTATCCCTTTAAGGCT
Organism: Ctenopharyngodon idella; assembly: GCF_019924925.1. NCBI lineage: Eukaryota > Metazoa > Chordata > Actinopteri > Cypriniformes > Xenocyprididae > Ctenopharyngodon > Ctenopharyngodon idella. The sequence continues at coordinate 27,991,875 of NC_067225.1, read as the reverse complement.
ATCCCATGACTTTATATCACTTTTCCCTTTTAACATTGAAAAGGACATCCTGTCCATTTTTGCTAATTTTGGCCTTCATAAACATAACTGTTTAAACAAATGGAAGAGACACTGTAACGCTAAACTGTATGTCAGATGCTGTCACATGCCAAAAACCTGTGAAAAAAAACTGCCACTCAAAGTACACACATAATGATGGACGTAAAGACATCGTAGAGGATTGTAAAGATATTTCACTGGAACTTGGTCTTCATTACATCTATATCATGTTCAATGTCAGTTGTTATTTATTAATGTATACAGTTAAGAACTGTTAGAGCACTGTCATTTTTGCTACATTTTTGCCATATCAATAAAAAAATACTACCTAATTTACACAACATGCTGTTTTTTTTTAAACCCGAAAAGGCTACAAGATATTATAAGACCAGGCAGATAGAGGGGTAAAAATAATATTAATAAATAATATATGAAAATAATATTAATAATATCAATATACTAGTATTAATAAAAAATTAAGACCATTACGGTTGTATATAGCACTTTCAAAGCATAGTTCTTTATGGAACCTTATAAAAAGGCTTCTATTTAGCACCAAAAAGGGCTGTTACAAGGCGAAGAACCTGAATTTTCTTAGAGTGTAAATGTTACATGTGCATTTGATGTTAAAAAGTTATTTCCTAATAGATTGGAAAAAATGTGTTGATCCTTATTCTTTGAAAAACTTTTGAAAACACTTTCTTTATAGCTTTTCTAGGAACTTGCAAAGGCCTAAACAATGAGAAACAATAACAATTAATGTGAAGTTTTTCTGCTGTTTCCTGACCAGAAAGGGAAAATTTGAAAACAGATTCTTCCTCAGCATAATCTATAAATAGAGCAAAACAATGTAGCTCAAATATTTTGCACTAAAAGCTTTCAGGTGCAGGTACCTTTTGAAAACGTGGTCTTTGACCCTCAGAGGTTAATGTTTGTTTTTTTTTTTTAACCTGCATGACCTTCAAAAAACAATCTCAAGAACATTTGTGGTTTTCCACTCACTTGCTGTTATTGTATTACAATTGACACACAATGACTGTCTTTTATAGAAAGACACACAAACACTCACCCACAACCTTGGAGCCAGGTTTCAATCTTTCCTGCAGAGCATCCTGTGGAAACAAAATAAAGACGCACATAGTGATCTTAGCCTGTCTGTTTGAGAATGGGTGTGTGTGTGAGAGAGAGAGAGAGGGAGGTGTAAATGAGCTTTCTGTTTTGGAAATAGAGTTTATCTGGTGGTAACCATGTTCTGTTTGTGGTCTATGCTTTATCTATCACAGTAGCAGTTATAATGTGAGCTTATTTTAGAAGTGGCCTGATTCAAAGTAGCTGCGATACTATTTTTTTAATATTTTAACCTCCCAATCAATTGTTGTGCATTTACATTGCTGCGCATCTGTTTTGCTTCTTTACTAAATAAAGCATACAATAGTCCCAAAAAGTATTTGGACTGCATGACTACCATTCTATTAGATAACAAAATAAACACTTAATCGCCCTGGTTGCATGGAGCTTTGAATGACTTGGTTAAGAGGAAATGAGATATGCAGCTTCTTTCCATTTTATAGAGCTATTGACACAGCTGAATGTTAAACATTAACCTGATGCTCACCATCCACAAAGACATCATCTTGGAGAGACAAATGAGGCTGCTGTTCTGCTGTTGGGCTGCGGTGTTCTGCATCTCTTACGGTAAACTTGCGGCGGCTGCCTTGCGCCCACGCCTGTCGCCTCTCAATCTTCGAAGGACTCTCCATCTCTGTGGCCACCTACAATGAGAAAGCACTTCTTACAGGATTATTTAACCAAAACAATCTGCCACATTTTTCATATTTTTAAAGTAAAATTTAAGCAGCAAAATAGATTACAAAAATAAAACAGGAAACAAATATCGAAAGCACTCTCAAATGTAAATGTATATGGTCTGATTTTGTGCAAACTTTGTTATATATGAAAATAAAAAAAAATTGATTCGATTTTTATTTGTAGCCTTTAGCACTTTTCACAATTTACGTTTCAAAGCAGCTTTGCAGAAAATCATGATGCTAATGTATATAATATATTAATGCTAGATTAAAGGTAGGGTAAGCAATTTGTTTTATAAACACTTTTTGTTATACTGGGGTGCGTTTCCCGTACAACGACGTAACTCACTGCTTCACTACCATAGTACTATGCATTGTTGAACAAATCATCTAGCTAGTCATGACTGTTTCCCGAAACCGTATTGTCGCAAACCTGTCGTTCAGCCACGATGGCGAATGATGTCACACAGGTGGTGGAGTAATAACTTCTTTAAATGAATCCGTTTGAGATCGAATTAATGCTAGATTTTTGCTATAAATTACAGACATGGCATCTGAGGACTAATTCTCATTTTTCTCAGCTATTTTGCTTTATTTCCAGATTCAATCACAGGCTTGTTCTTATGTTCCAGAGCACATACGAACATGCGCACTCTTCAAAAACAGTGCTTAAAATCTCTTGTTAAGCTAAAATATGTAAATGACATTTGTATATATGAAGAGTTTGGTTCCAAAACACAATAAACGCCATTTTCAAAAAAATCAGTATTGTATCTGCTCAGTTTTGAAAAGTCATTTATTAATCATTTACGTGAAGAGATTAAGAAGACGAGGCACTCGAGTCAGGAGGAGGAAAAATGCCGGCTGTTGCTTGTTCCACGACAGCATCAAACTTCTGTCACGGTCCCCAAAACTGAATCATGGATAGTTTTTAAAAGCCGTTTTTAATACCAATGTACTCTGTAAATGTGTTTATTTTAACCGTGCGGTGGCGCCAGATACTCTTTAATCGGTAATGACAAACGGAGACATAATTAATTTATAACATAAACAAGATGACTCGTTGAATTCATTTTGGGAGCGACGGCTGAATGTATTTTTAGTAAAATGCCTGTATATAAAATTAGTATTGACAAAGTTCAGAGGCTGTCATATATGTGAATCAACTTACTTTGTTGTGTATTTTCAATATGAAAAATAACTTTTATATTGATGGATTAATTGCATTTTGAAGAAAAAAAATGTGTCATGGATTTATTGCGTTTATTTTTATAATAAACCTTTTAAAATCAAAATGTAGATTTGAATTTTTAATGTTTTCATAACCAAAAGATGCTATGTGAAAGTTTGAAACAGAAAATAGTGGTTTTCATCTTGCCACTTTCTTGGTAAAGAAAACACCTTTTTACTCAAATTAATCAAAATGGAGTTATAGCGTTTTGGAACCAAACTCTTCATATATTCGAAATAAAAGATACACATTGTACTTAATGTCAGCTTGCTAATTTTGCTCAAGATAACGGTTTATTAAGTCTACATGTCATAAAAACAAGAAACTATGCTTCTAGCCACAGCTCGATAGCTGTCGTTCCAACCACACAAGTTTGCGAATGTTCGTTTGAACTATGGTTTCGGGAAACACCAAATTGTTGAACTGTGTTAGTAATGACGGAACTTGCGATGTTAGTTGGCTAACAATGTTTTTGGGAAACGCACTCCCGGCTGGAATTCTCTTCGCATCCTGATAGCAAGCAATAATAGAAGTGGTCTAAATATTAAAACATGTTTTCTGTGGAAGTCTCAGGACCAAAAAAAATGTTTGTACAATAATTGCTCGGTCCGAACATATGTATTTCCATACCTCTGTGCACCCTGCAGCAGTCAGGTGGTACAAGTAAGAGCTTTGTAAGTTGTTTACGTTTATTATTATTGTACCTAATGTGTTTTGAGACATGAGGTAATTTAAAGCTGTCTCTGTTTCATGTTGTGGTGCTTTGCAAACTCTTCTGAGTGCGTTCATGTGTCAGAAGCGCTCTGAAGTGAGGGTGGGAATCATACTTTCAAAGCTAGCTTGCTATTGCTAGTCACTCTGAAATTGCCTACCCTACCTTTAATTGCAGAGATAAAACTTTCTGATTCATTCCAGGACTGTCATTTAAAATGCATAATCACAAATCAAATTAAGTAGCATTTTACTTTTATATACCTCAAAATTATTTTTATAGAGGCTAATATTTTTAAATAGAGACTAACAACTTTTATAATAATCAGCGTGGCGGTCATAGACCTTATTCACAGCAGCGCCATCTTTGATATTTAACGGGATTGGCTGTGCGGGAACTCTTCAGTGGGTTGTACTCTTATTTAATGTGTTTTTGGATTGTTCTCCTGACGAAACACTGCAAAAATATCTTTCCAAGAAATTTCAGAAGACAAAAAAACTCCTGACAATATGAGCTGTGGAAGATTGAGCTTTATGCAGCTTTTTCACAGCGGATGCCATTGAAAACACGGTAAATCTATCCCAACAGCCACGCTTTCCTGTCATGGCGCTGCTCTGAATAAGGTCTAACCGGTGCGCAAAATATGACTAGTTATGAGAAATAAGGACCATTCTAATCAAGAATTTCCAGGGAGCAATACGTTTCACGCAACCCAAATTGTTTTTTATATCCCTAGCTATCAATGAGTCATATCTAAAATATGTAAATATATAATAAAATGACAATGGTCGGATTTGGCCAATGTTTCTGAAGAAGATCCTGAAGAAAAGTCCTCAAACGCTGTTGCTATGGTTACACTCTCAGGGGGGGGCTAAATTTATGAACTATGAAAGACTTTTTACAAAACCTAGTTTTGTTTTATATAAATAAATCAAACTATAGGCTACTAAAGTAACAATGACTCTTTTTTCAATATGTTTGTGAATATGTTACCATAACTAAAATTGCTCGAGCGCTGCACTTTTGCTACGGTTACGGTACACGATTTCTGTTTCCGAGCATCTTTTTTTTTTACCAAAGGTGATAATACGCCCCCCGGCTAACTGTCGTACTCACTAAAATGTTTAAAAGCAAAACTGAAACATAGCCTATATGTAAAATATTACTTTTTAAACCCTCTCCAACCTTTTGTTTTGACTTCCTGGAGGCTGAAGCCTGAATTAAGCAGGCTACGCTCGAACCCTGCAGTATTCTCACCCTCTCCATTCGCACTTTACATGAAGACAGATTACGTTAAAGGAAATCACGCGCAAGCAGCAATCACGTTCGATAGAGTAACCACATTAACATATCACTTTCACTTATAAAGATGCCGCATATTATTAATTAGTGAATAGTGAGTTACGAGTAGTTTTAAGTGCCTTAAGCTGCACACACACATACACAATACGGAAGTTTATAATTAGGCTATTAAACAACATTTTCTAAAGGATGGTTTCCATTTCGCATCACGTACCTTAAAAAGTGCCTCGATCAGTCCATTCTCATGGCAACGGCATAATTCACCGCTCTGGTTTCCTGCATCCCGCTCACACCTGCATCTTGAAGGATGTCCATCGCATAAAAATGACAGAAGGGAGATTGAGAGCCATGGTCGATTGTTGAGCCGCCAACGCAAACTTTCGGGCTGCTTACAGTCATGACGCGCTATAACTGACGGAAGCGGTAGGAGGAAGATACGTTGCTGAGAAGAATTGAAAGAGAACTCTGTTGTGACCACACACTGTTGAAGGAAATACTGTTACACACCATTTACAGAGCAAGTTTTATCGATTGAAGCATAGCAGACAAGATAAAATCGAGGCATAAAGCCACAGTGTCTGAAAATATAGGCTAGCTAGTAAAAAGCCACTTGTTTTTAAAAAGATTTGTATCAGTTTACTGTTTTGTGTTCTGTTATTAGGGATTTGTGAAGTGTAGCCTATGTGTGACATTGGCGTGCTTTACTGTAAAAGAAGTGTTAGATTTCAGTGACACTGCCAGTAAACAGCAACTGACTCAGCTCACTTTAACTATTAACTAAGTTAAAGTCACCATAAAAAAGGGACAGTTTTTATTGTTTTTATGGAATATTGCAGTTTATTATGAATTATTTTTCTGTGCATATCAATTCTCGTAACCTACTTCCCCTTCTCTTGCAATGACTTCCCTTTTCTTTTCTTTTCTTTTCTTTCTTTTCTTTTCTTTTCTTCTCTTCTCCTACGGCATGTTTACCGGCGCGAGGGAGTGACAACCTGTCAATCACATGACATCGCAGCAGCAAACCGATCCAACCGTCCAATCAATGACCAGTGGGCAAAATTAAGTCCCGCCCTATATTTTTTCTTGTTCGATAAGCCGTTTCACTCGGATTTACTTTACAATAGGGAAGAAAAGACTATTGCAACTTAAGTTTCATGCCGACTTTACACCTTTTCACTCTGTCACTCTGTCCTTAGAACAAAATGTGCGTTCACACTTTTAGGTCGGTTCGTTTGGTCCGGACTCCGGACCAAAAAAAAACATTAGCAAAACTGATTAGCATTCAGGGTGGCAATTTTATCACCGAACCAAAAGATACCGAACCTAAAGGCATAGGGTACGTTCACAACCTGATTGGTCGGATTTTATGAGGTATTGCCTATTTTGAGACGGAACTTACCGAAAATCCAAAACAATGCTGTGTGCTGAGATAAATGCGCTTGTTGTGTGTGTGTGTGTGTGTGTGTGTGTGTGTGTAACCTGCATATGATGGTATTTTGGCTAGCTGGGAACTCGTGAAGAGCTTATGAAATGTGTAAAGGAGTCAAAACAGCGGCGGGAATCCCTCCGTCACACACACAAACAAACGATCTGCAGCATGGAGACGCGCGTCTGATGCCTGTGGCAAACCCGCGTATGACGAGAAAACCCGATATGCGTGAGGCCTCATCTTCCTGTCTATGGTTCGTTTACATGTCATTGGTCCGTGTTGCGTTCATATATCATTCGAATCACACCAGAGTTCGTTTGGAAGCGGACCGATACCCATCTTTTCAGCGGTCTCGGTCCGCTTGTTTGGTGCGCACCAGGGTTCGGATGGCAGCGTTCACACATGTTCAAATGAACCGCACTAACAGAGCAATCGCACCAGGGTTCGTTTTAATCGAACCAAACATGACAAGTGTGAACACACTAGAGTGACATGACAGAAAGTGAACCAAGAAGCATCAATGCAGATGTGGTAAAAAAAAAATAGGCAAGATGTCCTGGTTTGCTCTCTTCCACGGTAACTTTTTTGTGTGTTTTTAAAACTTCGAGCCAGCAACTTTGATATTTCAAAAGAGTGGAGTGGGTAGAGGAAAAGGACAGGGAAGAGGTGAAGAGCGGAGGAGGGAAAAAAGATGAAGGGAGAGAAATAGCAGAGATGTAGGAAGCTGGGCGAGCGAGAGTGGTAGGCATTGAAAGAGCAAGAGGAGAGGTGATCAGAAAGGAAGGGTAGAAGAGGAGAGTTGAGAGGGAGCGATACTGAAGAGGCTCAAATGAGATGAGGGCTACTCTAATTAGTCATGCTATGAAACAGAGGACAGAGGGTTCAACCTAATGTAAGCAGTACAGTGGCCACAATTTCAACAAAAAAGAAGAGGAATGTCATAATGCAACAGTCAAGAAAATAACTCCGTTTCATAACAGTGAAGGTGAAATCAATTAAGTGTTTAGACAGCTAGTCAGTGTTTTAAAAAAGGCTGTAGACTGTAAATATATATTACCATTTAAAAGTTTGGGGTCAGTAAGATTTTTTTTTTTTTTTTAAGAAATTAATACTTTGATTCAGCAAGGATGCATTACAAAGTCGCAGTAAAGACATTAATAAAAGATTTCCATTTCAAATAAATTCTTCTTTTGTTAACTTTCCATTCATCGAATAATCTTGAAAAAAGGTATCACGGTTTCCACAAAAAGCAGCACAACTGTTTTCTGCATTGAAAATAAAAGTAAATGTTTCATAATATTACTGTTTTTTATGTATTTTTGATCCAATAAATGCTGCCTTCGTAAGCATATGAATGAAACTTCATTGAAAACGTTGAAAAATCTTACCAAACCCAAACTTTTGAACAGGAGTGTATTTTTAAAAAAATATATAAATTAAAATAAGTTGATAAGTTTGAGTCTTCATTCAAATATTATGATATCCCTTTTTATTTTAGTGGTTAAACTCATGGTAAGTCATATTTTTAGGGTATTGAATGTAAAAAGAAATGGTAAAGACAGTGTTTGCAGCATTTAATACTGTCAAGAGAAAAACTGAAGAACACACAATAGCACTTTCTTGCTGTAAATTTTCTTTTGAAACACTAGGTGTCAGTATGTATTCATTTGTAATCAGTGAGGTTTTTAGACAGTACAGGACAGTCTGTTCTTTTTTCTTTCTTTTTTTTTTGAGAGAGAGATTGGAAATCACATACTGTGGCAGACGATTTATCATTTGGCTCAAGAGTTTGTCTAATTATCTGCCAAATAATTTATAATATTGCTTAATCTGATTTTTACCAAAGGAACTCCTTCAATTTAAACTTTTAGTACATTCACAGATTTATAATGAGGTTTTAATGTACTTCTGTCCTCAGTTAGACTTTGAAAATATGACTCATGGGTTTGTATGAAGTGGTTATATTAGATCACTTATAATTAAAATGTGAAGCTTGTTCATGAACCAAGATAGATTTAAATTTTGTCCAAATCCAAATACGTGACTCATTTCATCCCAGTTTTAATTGCATGGCAATGCCATTTCTTTCAACAAATAGAAAGTTATATTCTTCTGTTCTTGTAAAATAAATGATTGGTTTCATACTGAGAATAATTGACTTATTTATGTGGGCTCACATCTTCTCATTGGTATAAGAAAACTGGAATGTCTTCTATCCATGCCTGGTTTAAAATTGATTGTTTTGTCATTGAGTGTTCAAATTTGAAATCAGTTAAAAAGGTTGTCATACAAGAAGCAAATATATTTTCCATCAGCAAATGATCATGTTCATTCATATCCACGTCCACAGTCAAATGCATTTGTTATAACACAAAGATGTTTAATAAATAAGATTTTATTGTTTTCAAATGAATCACAGCGACAGTCTTATTTACAGTCAAAATACTGATGTGGAAATATCATAAAAAAGTCATAATTTATTTACCCTCACATCCAAATCCATATGCCTTCTTTCTAATTAATCTCTGAGCTGATCTTTTCTATACTTTATGAAGAAAGCTTTTGTGTTACATGTTGTCAGGCTTCGTAAAGGCACCCCAAAGGTCAATACGAGTAATACACTATAGGCTACTCAAAGTCTTCTGAATCCATGCAAAAGCTTTTAATTTAAGATGTTATGCATGTACTGTAACCCCTGCAGCTCTTAGATCTCACTTGTGTGCATGCATATTCAAACTCATGACACGTCTGGTTTGAACATACATGACTGCAAATGACATTTGACATGTCTGTTCCTATAAGGAAAACTATTGCATGGCTTTAGAAGAATATAGCACCAAAGTTACTCAAAATCCTTGATTTTGTGATCCACAAATGAAGAGAAGAATAAAATGGGTTTGAAAGAATGTAAAGGTGAGTAAATAATTTTCACTTTGGGTGAACTGTTCCTCTTCAAAAAATAAAAACAAAAAGTTATTTCTTGTAAACACATTCACACACAATAAGAAAAAGGTCATATACTAGAAAGGTGCTGACATGGCAAAAGTGATGAAAGATACAGTAAACCGATCAAATGCTGTATTTCATATTGGTTTTCAATAAAATGTGGCTGCCTAATACAGTAGAAAGGAAAAAAAAAAAAAAGATGCTACCTGACAAGAGAAAACTTCAATACCCATAATGCACTAAGCATGTTCCTGTCCAATGTCACTCCCACCATGGATATGCTTACCAGTCAAATGCAACCTTGCTTTAGAAATGCTTCTTAGCAAACTTTTAGCATAGTGATGGCAACTTGTATTGTTCCTGGGTGCAAGAATTCAAAGAGTAACATTTAGCGGGAGTGAGTTACTTTCGTGTACAGGTAAGAAAGCTGTTTCCATAGTGTTCCATTTTTTACCATTATGCCGTTTAATGAGTAGACAAAGTATGATACAATTTTCAGTGATAAACCTACCCTTACAATAACTGTTCTGTTAATAATCCTCTGTCGATCCGACTGTCCATGGGTGGGGATACAAAAATGCGGAAGTACAAGCTGTAGTTTTCCGGGGGGCTAGTCTTACAAGTTAGTCATCTAATTTTTTTCTTCAAGTCATAACTTAAGTCAGTTACATAAAAGGTATATTGGTCTAATTGAATCCAAAAAGATTGATTAGTCCTAATTAACTGCTAGTTGGTCATACTAGCTCTTAAAGGGTTAGTTCACCCAAAAATGAAAATTCTGTCATTTATTACTCACCCTCATGCCGTTCCACACCCGTAAGACCTTCGTTCATCTTCGGAACACAAATTAAGATATTTTTGTTGAAATCCGAGGGCTCAGTGAGGCCTCCATAGCCAGCAATGACATTTTCTCTCTCAAGATCCATTAATGTACTAAAAACATATTTAAATCAGTTCATGTGAGTACAGTGGTTCAATATTAATATTATAAAGCAACGAGAATATTTTTGGTGCGCCAAAAAACAAAATAACGACTTATATAGTGATGACCGATTTCAAAACACTGCTTCAGGAAGCTTCGGAGCGTTATGAATCAGCGTATCGAATCATGATTCAGATTGCGTGTCAAACCGCCAAACTGCTGAAATCACGTGACTTTGGTGCCTTCGAACCGCTGATTCGACACGCTGATTCATAACGCTCCGAAGCTTCAGGAAGCAGTGTTTTGAACTCGGCCATCACTATATAAGTTGTTATTTTGTTTTTTTGGCGCACCAAAAATATTCTTGTCACTTTATAATATTAATATTGAATGACTGTACTCACATGAACTGATTTAAATATGTTTTTAGTACATTAATGGATCTTGAGAGAGGAAATGTCATTGCTGGCTATGGAGACCTCACTGAGCCATCGGATTTCAACAAAAATATCTTAATTTGTGTTCCCGAAGATTAATGAAGGTCTTACGGGTCTGGAACGCCATGAGGGTGAGTAATTAATCACAGAATTTTAATTTTTTGGGGAACTAACCCTTTAAGCAACAGTCTTAACTTAGCAGCTATGTTTATGCAACTGACCTGGAGCTTTCAAAAGACTTGCTGACAAACATGAATTTCTCTGTCCAGGTAACACAGAGAATGAGTAAACACTGTTCATTTACATATACTACAGACAATGTAACAATAAAAAGCAAAGTTACACTTTAAATGTCCTTTTCTCCCTGTTAACTCTGAAATAACCAGTGGCTTTTGTCTCTTTAAGAGTTTTTTATTCAGATAGTCACTACATTTGTCCAGAATGCTTGATCTGAAAATATAAAATCTGAAATCAAAGACTTTTTTGTACCAGGTCTCAGACAGTTTAATGAGTTGTTAAGTTTAAAAGGAGCTTTATAACTCATACATGCAAGATACAAGCAGCCGCTTACCTAATTGTTGCGAGAATTGTCCATCCAGCATCCCTTCATTACCTCCACTTTTATTTATATATACTTGAACCCTTTTAAATAGAATTCATTTCATCCAAAAGCAAAATTCTGTCATTGTGTTCCACAGAAAAAGTACAGCATACGTTTTTAGAAGGACATGAGGGTGAGTAAATAGTGACAGAATTATTTTAATTTTTTGGTGAACTGTTTCTTTAAGCATACAAAGGTAAACTGCTCTGGTGACCCAACAGAGGATAAAGGCCCGAACACACCAAGGATGATAACTATAATGATAACGATGAAGATATAGTTCTAAAAATCGTTCTAAATATAAAAGAATAGTCCACACTACAACTATAACAATAACGGCACAGAGAAGCAATATAATTGGAATCACATTCAGAACAATTTTTTTCCACATGATAAACCACAAAAACAATGACAGCCAATCAGAATCCATCCTGCTTCAAAGAGCTTGAGCTATTAAAGTGGAAGACGACAAAACTGAACGATATCATCCACTGGCGTGGACACTAATGTAGTTATCGTTATCTTTATAGTTATCATTCTTGGTGTGAACAGGCCTTGAGCGGTTTGGAGATTGCATGGATATATAGATGTAAATGGCTCCTGACTGCTACAGGTCAAGCATTACTTTTGTAAAGATACATTTTAGGCTGAAGAGGATTGCATGGCTAATGTAGCTGAGGTCTGCACCACACCTGTAAAAACCATATTAATGAGTCCTTAGCTTATGTTATCGTAGTGTTCAGTCCATGATGGTTATATGAACTGCAGGTATTCCAGATTTCTCTCATGTAGTAGAGGTCTGTGTCACACTCTTCTGGCTGCTGGTGTTCCTCATTGCACCCGTGCTTGATTGGCTCTTAGATCTCCATTGCCTCTTACAGCCACAGTGTGATGCCATAAGACAGCGCTGCATGAGATCCCGGAAAAGATGACCAGCGAAAAACATGTAGATCCAGGGGTTACAGCAGCTGTTCAGACTGGCCAGAAGCATTGCAATGATGAATGCCATAGCTATTAGAGACAAGATTTAAAAAAAAAAAAAAAAAAAAAGTTAGTAAAACACAAGTCATGAGACTATTAAATATGAACATTATGTACTTGATTAAAATTGTACTAAAGATTATGTAAAATCTTCCATACTATGCCTAGATAGCAGTGTTGGGTAAGTTACTTCAAAAAAGTAATTAATTACTAATTACATCATCAATGTTAAATACTTTTCTAATTACTCTGTCTGAAAAGTAATTTCATTACTCAATAAGTAACTTATTACTAATTACTTCTTAAAATCCCTATAAACCTTGACCAGATAGACAATAGAAAGGAAACTCTTTTAATAATTTAGTCAAACATGGAATAATTTAGCCTTTTATAGCTTTTTAAAACATTTTAACTTTATTAAAACATATAATACTTTTATTTACTTTATAATACTTAAACATTTTTTAGTAACAAATACGGATGTCACTATACCAAAAATCTAGTAGTCGGTACCGATACCACCAAAAGTGCACAATACTCGATACCAAAGTCAATACCACGGTAAAAATATATAAAAATACAAATAAAACTATGCTGTATTTTTTTCCCCAGGTAGGTCTAATAGTAGTAGGCTAAGTAAAATATACCACAGAAATTGAATAATCAAATATAAAATAACTCTGCATAGTCATAACTGTATAAATTAAATATAGATTAATCCTTATTAAAGCTTTTCTTTTGTTGTTTGATTATCATTTATAATACAGACAGCTAATCGTAGACAGTAGCATGTTTTAAAGACTGCTGTCACTAAGACCTAATGGACGGAGACAATATGCTGTTACACATGCTGTTTGCATTCACATAACCAACGCGAATATGTGCCATGACGGGCATTTTGACATAATTGTGTGTGTATTTGAACGTTTATGTGTAATAAACCGCGAAAATTTGACACTCGCGAGAGGCGGCTATGTGTGTGCGCTTGCTGAGAGCGCACTGACTGAAGACGGTCTCTCAGAGAGAGCGCGCGGTTTTTTTTCTCTAGGACATAGCTTACATTTTACTGTAATGTTCTTGCCTACCTGTGTCAAAAAGTGAAGTAATTGGAATATTTCCATTCTGCAAAACAGCCACTCGCTTCTGCCGACATCTTCAGACAGCGACACAGCCAACTGGTGCGAAGTTGCGAACTCACGCGCAACTCACTACAGCTAACGATTTTAAAGAGGCAGCGTTCACTTTTACCTTAGACGACAAATTTATATTTTAAATTCAATATTGATTTAAACAGAAGTGTTGAACTAATTTACAGCATGTAACGCAAGTACATTATAAGTAACTGTAATTAAATTACCTAAAAATGAACAGTAATCCCTTACTTTACTTTTTCAGTGGATAAGTCATTTAATTACAGCCCAACACTGCTAGATAGATAGGAAAAAACACTCTAATCTTGCATCACCAAAATATCACTCATTTACTATATTCAACTTGTTTCTGATGACATTTTTTACCCTAAGGCAAAACTTAACAATGTCATCATTTACTTACAGTATTCAGTAACACTTTACAATACGGGTGCACTAATATGCATTAATTCATGCTTAACTAATGCACAGATAATCATGAGTTAATGTATGACTCATGAAGAACTAAACCATCAGCACACCAGAATCCGAACTACAGATTGATGTTGCACTGTGTTTAAATTGGATGCGACCATTATCGAGTCATACCGCTACAGCTGTTTACTCTGGACATGACAGACCATTGCAAGTCCATTTGTCCTTGATAACAAAAGTGACGTTTTGTTGTGCTGTGTTGCGTCGTGCCACATCCAGTGTAGTATCACTATCACTGATTATAATGGGTTCTATTGTCTTTGTCTGGTCTTGACACAGTGTTGCGAAATAGCAGTGCCCGGCTGCATGTTCCACCTTTGAATCCTAGACCTCAAGCTTAACCTGACACATTCCTGTGCCATGAACAACAAGGTTCTGGATGCAGCAGTTCATCTGGTACAGTGGAATCACGGTTGTAGATAGTTGGAAATACATGGCTTAGTGTAGATGTCAAAACCATAATGGCATATTACTTAACAATTAATTAATAGTCATGTGCCTCAACAAGTAAAGTCATATATAATGATACGTTTGCAGATCATTAGTTAATGATTAATTAAAGCAGACAACTGAAAGTTGAAGTGCATGGCTTCAATCCATTGTGGTAATTAATACATTAACTTACACTATTAGTTAATAAAATATGTTATTAAGGAATTAATACATTATGACACATTTAATTAATAACAATTCATATATAACTTAATCTATTAATCATATAGACTCTTTATTAGTTGCTGATGCAGTAGTCATTAATTAATGGTTTAGTTCTTCATGAGTCATACATTAAAACATGATTATCTGTGCATTAGTTAAGCATGAATTAATGCATATTAGTGCACCCGTATTGTAAAGTGTTACCCAGTATTCTTTATCATTTACTTATTTTCTGTGAGATGTTATGTCCAAGCTGCTGCTCTAAAATTGCTGGTGGCACAATGTGAAATAAATGAAGAAATTGCTATCTAGTGGCAAGAAGAAGCTGGTACCCGGGTCCTGATAGGACCATAATCCATCACTGCTTCTATAGCCAAGTCCTAAAATTGAAAAATGATACCATAACTTTTAATAATGTTTCTGAGATAGATCTTTCTCAAGAGGCATAAAAATCATGATCCTAAGAATTCTTCCTAAGGTTTCATAATGTTATTGGCTAATAAACTGAAATGGACAATGATCTCTTTGGTCATCTAAATCTGTGTATTCATTACACAGTCGATGCTCTGAAAATCATCACTGAACAAAGACAGCAGAATGAGAGTTTCAGTCGGGTCAAGATCTGCAAAATAAATAAACCCCCCAAAATAATAAATTATGATGACAACATCATTTAGAGTTGTTTCTAAAATAAGTTTGAAATAAGTTTACATGATGGATTGATAAATGTGGATAGGTAGAGGATGTGCACCTTTATAAATTAAATTAATTATTCACTCAAAAATGAAAAATCATGGTCAATATAATCTGCCATTAAGAAAGGGCCTTCATGCAGATTCTGTTTCACAGAAAAAAAAATTCAGTTCGCAGACTGTGAAAGACATGAGCAAAGTAATGATTAAAATAATAAGTAATGATAAAATTCTCATATAATGATAAAAGTAGCTCATTTTGGATGAGCTTTTTTATGTGAGATTTTAATATCTAATTTAATCTCTATTGTCCTTTCAATGCCTATTAGAATGATTATTTTATATGTATTGTCCTAGATAATTGTATTTCAGCTATGATGGTTATTATATAATATTTTTTATACATTTAAATTCCAGACTTTGAGAAGGCATAAGTGTCATCTTAATACAGTGTTTCATAAAACAGAGTCTATTTTAATAAAATCTATCATCTGTTCCTTTAAACGTGATTTGAAACCTCTGTACTGCTTACATTTAAATTACAATGAAGTCCAAAAGTTTGAGGATATACTTCTATTGGTGCATTTTCTTTAAAAAGTAGCGCAGAAGCATAAATAGTTTCTTTGTTTTCTTTTTTCAAAAACCATTGTTCATTTTCAGGTTTTAAATTAAAATTAAAATTTTGAATCCACATTTTCAATGTAGTCTTTTGCAGCCCACTTTATGCGCATTTAGCGTCTTGATTAGTAACCTAGTTTGCATTCATTTTCACCCCTCTAACTTTACTGTGGAGGAGTAATACAGAAAAGGGGTGGAAAAAGAAAATATATTGCATATGGATCCCTTTCAGTTGTCTTCATTTGGGCCTTGTGGTTTTGATAACAGCACAGGACCTCCTCACAAATTATGTTATGAAACTGCATGGAAATGACACTCCTAAGGATCTAGTCAGGATAAGGAAGGACTCCTTTGATGTCACGCTACATTTACTTAAAACTACCTGAGGCTGTTTAAGCTTTGAACCGCTATTCCAAGACTTGTTCTTTTTTTTTTTTTTTTTTTAAATCTTTCTCTGTCTATATTTTATTCTGATAGATATTTTTGGGTTATCAGTTGGTTTTAGAGCACAATTTTTATGAAGTTAAAAAGATATGACTGTAGGGGAGTGGGGGAGAATACCATTACAATGGAGAGCACAAAACATCCTGTTATATTGCCATCTTGTACATGAAACATCTTGTTGTATTGCCATATAATAGATTTCTCATGCTTTTTGAAACTCGTAGACCAGAAAGTTGCATAACCTATAGATTATATGGATGTAAATGGTTTTATTACTATTTGAGAGCAAGATCAAAGCCTGCCTTCATGGGCCAACAAGTATTCCAAGGTTCCCAATGAATTTCCATGCAAGTCATACCAGTTGTTTATAAGGGTTTAAAAAAAAAAAAAAAAAAAAAAGATTTTAAGAATATGAGCACACTGTAAAAAATTATTTTCGTGATTAGTTATCACAACATATTTTTCTGTCAAGTCAACTTAGATAATTAATGTGGTTCAGATAACATTTTGAGTTTCTGTTGATTAGACCACCTTCATTGTATTAACACAAATTTTTAATTTCAATTAACTCAAAATTTTAAGGCAACCCAGTAACTTACTTTTTTAAGTTCAACCAACAATTCCTTTTTACAGTGCATAACTAATAAGAAAACCATATTCACTACTACAGAAATTTCTGTATACAAAATATATTCATGATTTTGTCAAATTCTGTTATTTCCAGGTTTTCCTTGACTGTTGGAACATCTGGACACTTCAAAATGTATAATTTTCATTGCATTAGATAGTCAAATATCAACCCAAGAAAATATTTTGCTTGAAAAGTGTGCTAGTATTATATTTCTTTAAAATAAAGTGTTTTACATATGTAATTTGATATGAGTGATGTTTTACTAGTGATATAACAATACATTTCATTAAAAATGTTTATGCACAATATGTATTTTACACATTTTATGACCCCTTGATCAACAGAATTTCAACTAACCTTCTCTTGGAGCCATTGGATCCCAGGCTGACCACATCTGAACGAAGAAAAACGGCGTCCAGCAGATAATATAAGCCAGGACGATCACAAACGTCATTTTCACCGTCCTGATCTTAGCTTTGGAGATCAGCTTGACGCTGCTGACGCGGGAGAGCACGATGCCCTTGGCTGGTCGCGGGGTCAGCGACAGGCACTGATCGCGTCGGGTCTTCAGCTTAAAGTTTTGCCATATTTTATAACTTATAAGTCCATAACAAACGCTTAAAATAGCTACAGGAATGATATAGATGGTGAGACTAATCCATGTGACGTAAGCCTTTGCGCCCCAGGGCTGAACAAAATCCCCCCAGCAGTCGAAAACCCCATCACCCACTTCTCTGAGAGAGAAGATGTAAACCTGTGGTAAACTGAAGAGCAGGCTTATAATCCACGAGGCCAAAACGTAAAAACGGTCCTTTCGACGGCGCAAGGATCGCAGAGGCTGACATATAGCCAAACATCTGTCTATAGACATCAGCACGAGCATGTAAGTGGACGCAAACATGCCAACCACCTGTAGGTACTTCACCAGGCGGCACAGAAAGTCTGGTCCATAAAAGCGAAAGGTGATGTCCCAAATAAGTTGGGGGAGAACTTGAAAAACCGCCACCACCAGGTCAGCAATACTCAGGTGTTTCATAAAATAGTACATCCGCGATTGACCGTGTTTACTTGTCTGGATAGCCACAAGGACGCACACGTTGCCGGCGAGCGCCAGCAGCAGAATACACACAAGGACGGTTACTTCGACTTTAGCCACTTCTTCATTGCGCTTGAGAGGGTTTACTGTTTGGTTCAATCCCCTGCTGTCGTTTCCCCTGCTTGAATTCGCACAGGAGTCGTTGAACTGCCAGAGAACCACGTCTTTCAGCAGGCTCTCCATTGTGCGTAAAATGCGCGGATGAGCGCGCTGTTGTAGCGGCTCTCACGCGCTATATATCGTTACACATGTGTAGAAGGATGCAGGTATGATGTGCAATTAGCACTGTATGTCGATGATAAAACTTCGGTCCAGTTCACTGCAAAATAAACGTCAATTAAGATGTTTAAAATCATAATTTTTGAAGATAAATTTCAATCATTTTCAAGATCTGTTGAGGTTCGTCTTGCGCAACCCAAATTGTCCTTATTAGCTAAATGTAAACTATCTTGAAAACCTTTTAAACAAAACACTTTTCACCGTCAGGTAAAAAAAAAAAAAAAACGAGCATTGACTAACTTTTGTGGTTAATGAAATGTTCGATACACCAATTTAGACTTACATAGCCTACATAAATGTAGTATACATTAATATTTTAATATAAAGATTTAAAATATGCTAAATATTCATACTATCGTGACAATTACAGTTTTTAAAAAAATCCTACCTGAAATGTATTTCGTGCGAGATCCATTCTGTATGCCTTGGGTTTGAAATGGAAGTATTAGCTACTGATGTATAACAAAACTGCAGCGTTTACTTTCTCCTATGGCTTCTATGGGATACAGCAGCCCAGTCTGCACAAATCTTAAAGCAGAGCACAGTTATATGCGAGTGCACTGTGGATTTGTCCTGCACTTACACATTTCTACCACTGAGTGCCATTGCGCTGTGCTGGAATATCAAATGTATTTTACCATGATGATATTTATAGAAACAATAAGCAGCTAACATGTGGCAATTTCCCAATATGCTGTGACAACATGCCCTTTTAGGGCACATAGTCATAAATGTTTAATGTGTGTTAAGTGAAC
Organism: Ctenopharyngodon idella; assembly: GCF_019924925.1. Lineage (NCBI taxonomy): Eukaryota > Metazoa > Chordata > Actinopteri > Cypriniformes > Xenocyprididae > Ctenopharyngodon > Ctenopharyngodon idella. The sequence goes on along the minus strand of NC_067225.1, from coordinate 27,972,670 downwards.
TGTATCTTTTTTTCCTGAACAACAATGGTGGAAAAGATTTTTTCGTAGCCAGGACTTTAAGATATGTACCTATGTGACTTTGTGACCAGTTAATTCAAAAAGGCTTATCTCATCCCCTTGATTCCCATGCTTCATTCTTTTTCATGTATCTCATGTTAAGTCCTGTCTGTTTTCCACTGCACTATTCGTTTCCATTGTTTCTGACCAACACTGACATTTTCCTCATGACTTGCTGCATGGCTTGCTTCTTTCAGGGGCAATCTCCTGCCCCTACACTTAATGCCCTGTCAGGTACAGTAAGGAGTCTGCCAGTTGAAAATAAATCCATTTTAAATGCATACTGAGATACAGCAAGAGTTCCAAGACACTTTCCACTGTTTACTTGTGTTAGACTTTGCCACAGCCACTAATTAAAATGTATAACCGGTCATACATATTGATTAAAATATTCCTGCTGGACAAACCCAAACAAGATGGACAGTCAAGTTGTTTATTAATGACATTTCTGAATAATCACTTATTTGGTTTCCCCTGTGGCTAAATTTAAAACAGTGAGGGAAAAAATGGCATGAGAAACATGTCTGGTAGGGTCACTGCTACAAGAAATAAATATTTATCTAACAATGCTACTGTGCTCCAATTATTTTTCAAGGCTAATAATATTCAAATCAATTCCTTATTTAGCATAGTTTCGGAAGTTGAACATTGTTTTCATGCAGAGAAAAAAAAAAAATTCAAAGAGTTCACAACCAAACAGTTTCTTTCCTGACAAATGGAGGATGTAACCCCCTCCGATACACCTCCATGTGTTTTCGTCAATACATTTATGAGAATGCTTTGTAGAAATCACCCAGGAATTTGTGTTGTTTGTTAGTGAAATTACAAAAACAATTATACAGTACATAACCAATTCAGACAATCTGAATGAATTATGAGTTGCACTGAGAATAGTAATTATGATGTCACTCTTGCAGTGAGCCTCAACAAAGAGAACATGTATAATTAAACCACTGATTAGCACTACCTGTGATTGCACCATCATCCCAAGTATCCTGCTGAAAAGACCAGCATGATTTCCGAAATGATGATAACGGTTGACTAAGGAAGTAAACTGGTTAAAAAGACTGGTGGGAACACCATCATTTAAAACTTAACGCATGCTGGTCACTAGGTATATGTACTGTGTTTTCAACAGGCAGCTAGCTGACTCAAAACAACTCTATTTTGGTCAAGAGTGAGCTTTAAAGTGTTAGTTCAGCCAAAAATGAAAATTCTGTCATTAATTACTCACCCTCATGTCGTTCCAAACCCATAAGACCTTCATTCATCTTCGGAACACAAATTAAGATATTTTTGATGAAATCCGAGAGGTTTATGACTCGTCCATAGACAGCAATATAATCAACACTTTCAAGGTCCAGAAAGGTACTAAAGATGAGAATACTTTTTGTGTGCAAAAACAAAACAAAAATAATGACTTTATTCAACAATCTCTTCTCTTTCCTGTCATTATCCTTATGTAGTTGCCGCAGTAAGCACAGTGAAGGCTTTCGTGTTTACGTCCGAATGCCGGCTCAGTATTGGCCAAAGCTGATCACGTGAGGTGCACGACACATGCGTGTGATGCTGACGCAGGAGCCGGTCAATAATGAGTCGGCGTTCTGACATAGAACCTGGAAGCGCTGGACGTAAACAACGTATGAGAATGACAGAAGAGAGGATATTGTTGAATAAAGTCATTATTTTAGTTTTGTTTTTGCGCACAAAATGTATTTTCGTCGCTTCATAAAATTAAGGTTGAACCACTGCAGTCACGTCGACTGTTTTAACGAGGTCTTTAGTACCTTTCTGGACCTTGGAAGTGTTGATTATATTGCTGTCTATGGATGAGTCATATACCTATCAAATTTCATCAAAAATATCTTAATTTGTGTTCTGAAGATGAACGAAGGTCTTACGAGTGTGGAACGACATGAGGGTGAGTAATTAATGACATAATTTTTATTTTTGGGGGAACTAACCCTTTAACACTGTTTAACTGTTGTATTTGAACACATAGTTTCTGGGAAAACTGCTCCCCAATTATGTCAAAATGACAACAGATCTGCAGCAGCGCTAATGTGCCACTGATAGCAGGCAGCGGGAAAACAGAAACTACATAGAGCTTAGCAAACACATCACGCAAATGAAAGTGTTTTTCATACAGATTATTAAGACATGTTGTGATACAAATATAAGAATGTTTCTGGTGCCATCTATGAAAGAATGTTATCTTGTGTACACATTACCTGTGAAAACCTTCACTAGGTGATAGCTTTGGTTTGCATTGTTTGGTTGTGTGAACATTTCATCTTTAAACTCAAGGTCAGCTGGAATTTTTAAATAAATGTATGCCTGAACAAAATGAACAGAATAACTGAAAGGAAAATCCAAACATTTAAATCCTTCTAACTTGACATTTACATAAAGATTGTCTAAAATTTGACATTGCGCTACATCATTTTGGATTAGTAACCGTGCATTCACACTGCCGCCGGCAAGAGCGTCAAAGTGACAGGAAGCTCCGGCGAGAGAGGCGCATCTTGGACGGTGAGAGTGTCGAGGAGAGTTGAAGTCAGGGCTGCGTTCAGCCCCAACAAAACGTTTTTTAAACGGAAACAGTGGTGCGTTGAATATCCTGTTCTGATGACGCAAGAGTTGCAACTATGGCAGCTGAGAAGGCCATTCTTTGTGTTCTTTTTGAAGAATTGATATGCTATATTTTTACTATAAAAGTCATACGTCAAACAAGTCTTCTAATGTCTTAAATTGTTGCGTATACTGAGCTGCAGCTCACACATTTGTAAACGACTTTACTTGGACCCATTGTGCGAGCTGTCTCTTTAATACCGCGTGGTTTATATTGCTGCTGATTGGGCTGAGATTTTTGACACACCCACCAAACAAGAGAAAACGTATCCCAAACCCCGTTGCACACCGTTTCCAGGAGACATGTCATTCAACCAGGAAACCATAGCAAAACGTTGTGCGCCGGTTTGAGCTTGAATGTGCCCCTGGTCAATTTTATGGTAATGAGCTATGACGCGGTTCAGCGGCAACCAACCGGAATGTAGAGTTCCTCGCTTGAGAGGATTCCGATTGGTTGCCACAACTTGTCATTTACTTTGACCCTCCCGCCGGCGGCGGTTCGAACGCACAGTACAGCGTTGTTGGCAGGGCAGCCAAGGCGAATTTTGACGCTCTCGCCGGCGGCTGTGTGAACGCACGGTATGTCTTTCAATGCTTAGAAGAACAGCAGAGAAATTTTCACAGGGTTTTCTCATCAAACTGATGAGAAAAATCAGTTTGTTTACATTACTGGTTAACACCAAGATTTATACACATTGCTTGTCTAAATTTTCTTGCACACAAAAAGCACATGTACTGCAATCAGGATTTGCCTTAGGGGACAGCAGTTTGGGAAACCACACATCTCAGGGGAAAAAGATTTTTCCTGTTGATAAAGAGGTTGATTTTGCAACAGTGCCACAGTTGTGTGAACCATTCTGAACATTTATCCCTCACTTATCCCCACAGCTTCAAATTTCAAAACCTGGTTTTACAAAAACTGAATATAAATTATTTAAATGCTCTATCTTTACAAACGGATACAATGCAAATTGCAGGGAATGAAGGAAGTGTTGTATATTCCTGTGTTGCAGAGATGTTTATTGCTTTAAAGACTGAATACTAATCAATGTAATGCTGAGTACACATGCCACAATCTATCCACTGCACAGATGACAAGAAAATAGACAGGACAAGACTGCACACAGGATAATTACACCTGTGTGTGACTGTAATCTACTGCGTCCTTTAGGTTCCTGATAACCATAATTACCTGGGACCTCAAACAGCAAACACATACAAGAAAAGAAAGGCACAACGGTTTTCTGCGGCAGTGATTTTCATAGATCAAACTGTTGCGAGCCATGATGATTCAGTTCAGTACATTTCCAGCAATGATTTTGTCCAAATTGATTTTGATACAGCTCGACTTCAAAGCTTTATGCCCTCCGTCCAGGACCTTTACAGGTTGGCAAGGTCATCAGTGACCCATCACATTGTAAGCACCACATCTTTCAGTCACTATACCTTCCAATATGTATTTCAAAATCATCACAGGGGGAAAAAAACCCAGTCACAGCCAGTTTTTTCCCCAGACAGAAGCCCTTATATCTGCATAAAATCAGCTGCACTTTGATCATTAGAAAACTATTGATTATATTCAGCACCTGCATGGATAATTTACATGCATTCAGACATCCAACAGCGCATGTGAATGCATATTAACTGCGATTTTTAAATTACTTTGTACATATGCATTCTGACATGTAGAATGAAAATCAAAAAGTACCTTGATGTACCACTTTAAAATAAGTGAAGGTAAACAAAGTGATATTTATTTGAAAGAATGATAGGATAAGCGCAGGTTAAGTAAAACAGGTTTGTGAGGTTTTAAACTATAATATGTATTCTGTTTCTGTCAAACTTTTTCATAGTTGTTGTCTTATTTATTGCTGCTGCAGAGCAAGTACAGGAACTTGCTACTGCGAATACATACACCGACACGCTGTGAGCTGCTGTAAGACATATGCTGCTGCACAAATAGCATATATAAAATTACCTGTAGCAGATCTATACAGGTGGAGCTGGGGAAGGTGGAGGGTTTAAGATGAACTCTGAAAGTGCGCTGCAAACTGCTATATAGTGAACGCTAACCAGCTATTTAAACATTGAGCAGCAAGCTCATTGGCTGCAGATGCAACAGGAACCAATCAGCTTGTGCCATAGATAACAACGTCAATATCATCAGCGTGCGCCATTTAGAGTTTCATTACAGAACTTTGTAATTATTTCATCTGTCTTGTACCATTTACTATACAGTCCATACAGTATGTACTGTATATTATATGGTGCTTTATTGTGCTATATTTAATATAGTAATACATTTGAATATTGAACATACACTATTGTATATTTTGAGCATATCTCACATTGTATGGCATCTAGAGCTATTCTCAGGGTCATATATATTATGAGTGTAAATTTGATTGGCCAATGAGCCTCATTCTGCATTTTGATTCTAACTGCATTGCTTTCTATTATGCTGCCTGAAATCTCTGGTGCAATAAACAGCCATTTAGCAGGAGGCCTAAATCACTGGCCATAATAGCACACAAAATCAAATTAACTGAGTGAGTGCATAATGGAAAAAAAGAAAGAAAAAAAAATCTAACCTGGCACTGAACACTATGAGAAACATGTGAAAAGAACATATGCATGATTAAATTAGATTTTTACATTTTCTGAAGAATACAGAGTTATGCTAGGACGTTGCTATGCAGTTGCTAAGGTGTTGAGTGGTTGCTAGGGCTTTACTTACTGGCCCATGTCAAGTCAAGTCAGTTCACCTTTATATAGCACTTTATAAAATGCAGATTGTTTCAAAGCAGCTTTACAGTACAAAACAGATAAATGATTCAATGATGAAAAAAGAATTCAATTCGGCTGTAAAGCAGCTCTAAAAATACATAGTTTCATTATTCAGATGAAGTCACGCCAGAGAGTCTGCATAATATTTGGAAATCTAAGTAATGCCACTCCGTAAACATGATGGTTATTCTAGACTATTTCTAGAGTAAATGCACTCACTTGCATAAAAACAGATTCTGTATTCCTTAAAATGAATAGAAACAGTGAAATTTAAACTCAGAATATTTCGTAAACCTGCAATAATTAATTTTAAATAATAGAAATATACTTTATGTATTTAATCTCACTTTATTAAGCAATGCCTTTGCTGCTGTCCTTTGATGATCCAATTCAACAATACTAATAAGCAAAAATGACTTTAGATAAACATTTGTGTTTCTTTTCTTTGTTTTTATTGCTCAAGAGTGTTGAACTTTCTTCTCCTGCGTCCTGTTCCTCTGTGATCCAGAATTGCAGTAGCCTACAGCTAAGATGTTTGTTTGTTTGAACTGCGCCCTCTACTGTACAGACTTGCATTTCCTTCAGCCTGAGGCTTATTCATTTCACATTTGGTGTGAAAGGGACTTTACATTTGCCAAAAAAAGAACAAACAAACAAACAGCCCAGCCCAGATGAGAAAAAGTAACGCAAAAGTAACATAACACATTACTTTCCATAAAAAGTATCTAAGTAACGCAATTAGTTACTTTTTTAGGGAGTAACACAATATTATAATGCATTACTTTTAAAAGTAACTCTCCCCAACACTATGGAAACATACAATTTTAGGAAAATGTAAGGATGAAAGTCCCTAAGCCCATCATCAGTGGGGTGTACGCAGATTTTACGAAAACATATGAATGAGATCGTACGAAATCATATTAATTAACCACCAATTTGCCAAAATGTAAAATATACTTATGAATTGCCATGAGAATGTGTTGTAAAAATCATATGAATGAGCACTTCAAGCAATAAAGGCACATCTCTTTTCAATAAGCTGCATGATCTGAGACATCATTTACATCAGCAGCATGAACAGTGAGGGGAGCAGTTAGACACCAAAGGTTAATACTTAAAATTAGGGGCTTTGAAATATCTCAAGGAAGCACCACTAATGATAGCAATAAAGCCCTCTGAATTTACAGTATCAAAGCAATCAGATCCTGTGGTCTGTATCCTGCTGGGCCAAATCTGTTCTTCGTTGTCCCCATTTTAGCTCTGGTTTTTGTCTATGCTTGAAAGTTTATTAAAAGAAAAAGAAAAACAAGAACAATGAAATTTAACCAAACTAGAGTGATTAAACACAATATGTCATGGGAAAAGTTTCTTCATCATACTTGAGAAACTCTGCTAAAACCAGACAGGACAGATCCATCTGGGCCTCACTGTATGCGTTTGGATTTCAGTTTGGGGTTTGAGGAGGCATCTGCTGCGCTCTGTTTTAGATTGTACAGTATGTATCTTACTGTCAAAAAGCTACTGTATCATGTAATGCATAGCCATGAGCAAGAACAACCAAGCAGACCCCATGCTCCTGTGTTTCTGCATTTTAGGATAACATTTAGTTTAGTGGTAACACTTTACAATAAGGTTCATTAGTTAACGTTAGTTAACTACATTAGTTAACGTAAACTAATAATGAACCACACTTTTACAGCATTTATTAATCTTTGTTAATGTTAATTTCAACATTTACTAATACATTATTAAAATCAAGAGTTGTATTTGTTAACATTAGTTAATGCACTGTGAACTAACATGAACAATGAACAGCTATATTTTCATAAACTAACATTAACAAAGATTACAGTATCAAATGTATTGCTCATGGTTAGTTCATGTTAGTTAATACATTAAATAATGTTAACAAATGAACCTTATTGTAAAGTGTTACCGGTTTAGCTTATATTTTGAGATTTGTAACAGTTCTTGCATTGTTGTCCAAAACAAACAGTGTGGTTTCTGTAAATTTTGCAAATATAAATTTGACAAGATCATACAGTAAATATATCAACGTTCAGGATAAGCAGATATTTTTAATGAATAAAATAAATAAATTATATAAATGAGACTGTTACTGTTCAAATTTGTTTTTAAAGAATATTAATATACTTTTATTGAGCAAGGATGCACGTAATTAATCAAAAGTGGCAGTAAAGACTATTACATTGTTACAAAGGATTTCTGTTTTAAATAAATGCTGCTTCTTTGAACTTCCTATTCATCAAAGAATCCTTTCCACAAGTTTCCACAAAAATATTAGCTGAACTCTTTTTAACATTGATAATAATAAGAAATGTTTCTTGAGCAGCAAATCAGCATATTAAACTGATTTATGAAGGATCATGTGACACTGAAGAGTAATGATGCTGAAAATTCAGCTTTGCCATCACAGCAATAAATTACATTTTAAAATATATTAAAAAAGAAAAATGTATGTCCTCAGCATGCTAACTTTCGAGTGAATCTAGCTAGTCTCTAATCGATATAATCTAACAATGAATTTAGCTGACGTAGTCAATACAGTGGAATAAAAAAAAACAATGCCTAGTCTTTTTCACTGCAACTTCATGCAACTTCAAAGGAAGCAAGACAATGTTGTCGAAACTAGCGCTGGATACCTGAGGTAATTTTATGTTACACTGTTTGCTAGCCTGACATAATGATCTCATCGCTAATACTTCTCACCATTTATTCCGAGGGTATGACCGATTGTTTTCCATACATCCATATTCTTTAAAGTAGCCTTGAAAAGGGGGTTTGACATGCCAAACAGTGGTGTTTTTTTCTGGACCTCGGCGATTAACTTTTCCGCATTCAGCAATGTCGTCTGCCATTTTAAATGCGCGAGCCCTTAAAGGATTAGTTCACCCAAAAATGTAGATGAAAATGTCATTTATTACTTACCCTCATGTCGTTATACAGCCCTAAGACCTTTGTTCATCTTTGAAACACAAATTAAGATATTTTTGTTGAAATCCAATGGCTCAGCGAGGCCTGCATCGCCAGCAATGGTACTTCCTCTCTTAAGATCCATAAAGGTACTAAAAACATATTTAAAACAGGTCATGTGAGTACAGCGGTTCAATTTTCATATTATAAAGTAACGAGAATATTTTTTTGTGTGCCAAAAAAAACAAAATAAAGACTTTTTAACAATATCTAGTGATGGCCGATTTCAAAACACTGCTTCGGAGCGTTACGAATCTTTTGTGTCAAATCAGTGATTCGGATCGCGTGTCAAACCGCCAAACTGCTGAAATCACATGACGTTGGCGCTCTGAACCACTGATTCGATTCGTAAAGCTCCGAAGCTTCATGAAACAGTGTTTTGAAATCGGCCATCACTAGATATTGTTAAAAAGTTGTTATTGTTTTTTTGGCGCACAAAAAATATTCTCGTCGCTTTATAATATTAAGATTGAACCACTGTACTCACATGAACTGATTTAAATATGTTTTTAGTACCTTTATGGATCTTGAGAGAGGAGTACCATTGCTGGCGATGCAGGCCTCACTTGACCATCGGATTTCATCAAAAATATCTTAATTTGTGTTCAGAAGATGAACGAAGGTCTTACGGGTGTATAACAACATAAGGGTAAGTAATAAATGTAATAATGACATTATTTTTGGGTGAACGAACCCTTTAAATTAGAATGGATTCTGATTAGCTGTCAGTGTTTTATCGTTCAACAGCTGGAAAAAAATCGTTCTGAAAGTGATCCCAATGATATAGTTTCTCTGTCCTTATCGTTATAGCTGTGGTGTGTGGACAGTGCTATTCTTTATATTTAGAACATCACTCGTGTCACAAGGTGTGGACATATTTTAAATTTAGATCGATTTCTAGAACTATATTGTTATCATTATAGTTATCATCCTTGGTGTGAACGGGCCTTATAGTGTATCTGCCTTTTACAGACTTACTTGTGTTTAACTGAATGAGCAAGGAGGAATGAGGAGAATTTGACCTTTCCAAATACATTTCACATCATATCTTACATCTTCATAATCCCAATGGGTTCAAGTTGTTTTGACTGTTGCTCTGCAAATTATAAATCAGTCATTTAGATAAATGTACAGTAAAACCAGTCAGTAAAAAACAACAGAAGCTGCATAAACTACCTGAAAAGGCAAACATTTATGCTTGGAAAATCTTGTGGAACTCCCATGAGAAATGGTATTTTGAGAAATGAAGTCTCTGATTGAGTGTAATGCACAGATCTGAAGCTGAAACACATACTGTGCTTATTGGATTAAGCTTAAAACCTGGCAATGTGTGTGTGAGAGCTCAGCTACTTCACCAGAGCTGACGTGCGAGTGAGCAGTAAAAGCAGTAGATGGTGTACACGTGCAGACTTTCACACCTGTGTACTTACATCCACAATTACCCTGATTCTCCCAGGGACAGGACAATCAGCATCCATTTTCCTATAATGGATAGTCAATTTTAACTCTCTCGCTCTTTCTTTTTTTCTCCCCACAATATAACAAAACCACAATGCCCCCTGTAAATGCCAGTACAAGTCAAAATGTAATCACTGAATGAGCTGCAAGATTTTCATAGTGACAGAAAACATGTTTTCTTAATCAGAATCACATTGTTGTTACAGACTGCTCTTAGGTGACTCATACTCAAGAGTTTCAGTTTATACTTCATTTTATGGTACAAATCACATCTCTGTTGACAGTTAAATATTCATATTTATGTGATTTTAGGCTTTATGTTTGTCAGAAAACAATACAGTCATTCCATAAATTAACAAAAACTCCTTTCCTTTCCATTTAGTGTCCAAGTAAAACTGACATATCGGAGTGCGTTTGTAATCTTAATCGCTTTCAATACAGTTTTTGTAGCAACACAGTTATTTAAAACAAATTTTCACCTGCAGTCTTTTGAATTTCTTGAGAGAAGGACAAATCAGTATTTTTGAGAAGCCACTAGCATTTGCTCAGAGTAATGGCGGACAGTCTTTTCATCTGGCCATCTTAAGTGCTGTAATCTGTTTAAGATCCATAAACGTGTTTCAGGAAGAGGTAACAGCGTGACCTTTTGCAAATGCTAAATGTAGCTGCAGGTAATACAGACATTAGTTTTCCAAAGAAGTGGGATTTAAAAATGAATAAATAACAAGTAAACAAACTATATATATGTATATATAACAGTTGTGCTGCTCAATATTTTTGTGGAAATTGTGTTTCTATTTATCAAAGAATCCTGAAAAAATTATTTGTTAAATAAAAATCTTTTGTAACATTATAAATGTCTTCACTGTCACTTTTGATCAATTAATGCATCCTTCCTGAATAAAAGTATTAATTTCTCTCTCTTTTTTTAATCTTACTACAAATGTTTGAATGGTGTCATTGTTTCCACAAAAATGTTAGGTATATATATATATATATATATATATATATATAATATACACACACATTATTTTTAAATATTTTATGTTATTTATTTGTATTATTTATTGAATAAATAATATGAGAAAAATGTTTTTTTTTTAGAAAAATATTGGTTTGGGTGATTTAGGAAACCTGTTTGAAGAAATCATTATTTTTGCAGTTCTGATTGTTGCCACTAGAGGGGCAGAAAATACCACACAACTTTAATACAGAGTTTGTTTCCAGGAACTGTCACTGTTTTCTTTTTGTCACATTTCTTTCTTTTCTTTCTGTTTTCTTGGCCTTTTGTTTATGGAGAGATCATTTATCCATGAAAGCCATCCTACTTAAATAACCTCAGTATGATGGTAGAGAACCCAAAAGGTCAGCCAAAAAGTTTTATGGATAGGTCATCTTGATTTTGGAAAGGAGTGTATGAAATATGGCTCTACTGTGGTCAACACGCCTTCTTAAATCCCACAAGAACTTGCGTGAAGATCACCACTTTGAGTCCTTGTAAATATCCAAAACTCCCACAGTCAATGTTTAATCCACAAAACTGGCCAGAGACCAGATGTGAAGCTGATCAGTGTCACCTGAACAAGTTGGCAAAAATCTTACTTCAATTTTGATTATTAAAAGCATTTATGTCCATTTAGACCTTGTAAGCAATCCGATAAAGTGTACCTCATACCACAGGCCTCCAATTGGATTTCAGGCCACTTTTTCAGTTTGTATAACAGAAACAACAAGACATGAAATCCTCCTCTTTATTTCCTGCCAAGTACCTCAAATCAAATCAGTACTGATCCTCTCATACTTGTCTACAGAGACATTAAATCAATCTTCTCTCTGATTCATCAATTGAGATTTGCATCAGACATATAGGCAGACAGACTTCAAGCAGTGACACTTTCTCTCATCAGTTAAATGTATTGGAGACCAAAATGAAGATGTGTGTAAGTGTGAGTCTAAATAATGACAGAAGTGATACATGTTCAGAATGTAGAGTGGTAGATGTGAATGAATGATGCCAAACAGCAAAAGAACATTGAGAGTCATACCGCTCCTCATTGAGAGGAAAATAGAATGAGGAAAGATGGAGGAAAGTAGTTGCATATAATGAAAGCATCTATCAAATCAACACCCCCCAAAAAGCTATAGTTGGTAACACAAATAATAACTGTTTGCCTGTGCAAAAGTTGCTGCCACAAGGTGTTCCAAGTAGATTTTAGCATAGTGATAGGCAGTTGCTAGTGTGTTCTTCTAGGGTGGTTTCTTACTGACTAGCCAAAAAAGCAAAGTATTTGGGTCTCTAGATGTGACTCGCTCCTTAAATTATAAAGACCAAGTACAATTGTTCAGAAAAGTAATTGCAAGGCTCCTCATCAAACTACAAATTTGAGGCATTATTCATGCCATAGCACAAGCAGTTCATGTTAATCACTATTTCAAACTAACAAAGCACTTCACAAATGATTTTAATAGTGTTTCATTCAATGTTAAAGCTGCAAATTTCTACATTTGACAACACTTATTCCCTTCACAGAGCTGCCACCCACAAAGAAATGCACTGGTGGTGCTTTAATCATAAATAACAAAGAAGCTGATTGATTTTAGACCTAGAAAGGAAGTAAAGTAAGTGTTATATATGTTTAGCACCTGTGCAGTTCAAGATAGAAAATACAATTAGCCACGCTGATCTGACTTCTCCCTGCCTTCAACAGACTGTTCTTTGAAGTGTTCCCAAGACTTTCTATTGCACAATTAACATCAGAAGGACTTTTCAAGGCGTTCTGGAAAACTGCTTCTCCATTTGCAGAAAACCTGATATGCTGGTACAGTATAATGTGCATGTGTTGATAAAAGAAGAAATTCAAGGCCAAGCCCAGGTTGCAAACTGCGTCAATTTAATGTATTTCTATGAAAAATATATATTTAAAGAATAAATAAAATGTATTTACTGTATACAAAATGTAAGTATTGCCGAAAAAAAATATATATATATAAAAAAGAAAATACTTTTATTCAGAAAGGAATCATTAAATTGATCAAACGCAACAGTAAAGACATTTATAATGTTACAAATGATTTCTATTGTAAATAAGTGCTGTTATTTAGAACTTTCTATTGATCAAAAAAAAACTTGAAAAAAGTCACAATCATGCAGCAAAATAGTTTTCAACATTGATAATTATAAGAAATGTTTCTTGAGCATTAAATCAGCATATTAGAATGATTTCTGAAGGATCATGTAACTGAAGACTGGAGTAATGATGCTAAAAATTCAGCTTTGCCGTGACATGAATATATGACTATATATGAATATACATGAATATGATATATTAGCATATTCTAATGTGACCCGAGATGGAGCCTGTGTTGAAGCACAGAAGTAAAATGTAAAAAAAAATCCTACCAAGAACCTCCTCATTCAAGAATATTTACACAATACAAAGAAGGAATACTCACATTTGACCATCTAAGTTCATTGTGTGCACATAAAATGAAATGAGAATCAGCCACTATGATATTTTCACTACCAAACATCGTTCATCTGCGTAAGTGAATCTTTTATGATCAGCATAAATTCAATCCACAGTCAAATCACTCTTGATAAGTGTATAACAAATCAGTCTTGTTGCTGCCATATGCCAGTGGGATTTTGGTCATAATGGTCTGACTATTTACAGTGTTAAAGAGATGTGTCAAAAGATCTGATCGCTATTCATGTTTGGATTCAGGACAAACTTTAAACTGTTTAAAAATTGCATAAAACATCTTTGTCATCATCATGTTTGATTTATGCAGTTTATCATCCAGATTGCCAAAGGCCAGTTTGATGACTCACTCTTCCCGATGAGACATGCTTCACAAAGTCAGATAAAGCCAAACTCAGTTCAACAGAGGACGTTTCTGGCAGCTCCGGCTCAATTACAGGAGAAAAATGTTACCTGTATACTTATGACCAATATTTCATAAAAAATAAGATTTTGATTTCTAGTGACTTTAACAGCAAAATAAATTTGTATTCATAAAAACTATTTTTATTTAGAAATTGCTATTAAATTTCACAATTACAAGGAAATGACAAGAAACACACCGAATTAAATTTGAAATGTTTAAGTAGAAAGACTGAAAGAGTATTGTCCTGTAAAACATACTCCAATACTCCAATAATCTTTGTTTTATTTATCATCAACATCGAAAAATCTTTTTTCCTGGCATGGGAAGTAGCTAAATAATAAAAGGGTCTGACACAGGCCGGGAGACATTAATCAGCATAATCAGCCTCTTAATCCATGTTTTGGGTTTAGATTTTTCAATATTTCATGCTTTTCCCAAAAGAAAACGGGGGAACCCTGAATTTTTCTTCCCATACTCTATTGTACTCCTCCCATGCTCTTTTTAATCTTTTGGGCTTAGCGTCACACCCATTTCTTTGCTGAAAGACAGTCTCAACAACGAAGTCTGTATTAAGTAATATGATGTACTGTATTATGATTTGAAGTTCAGACTCCAGTAACAGCTGTTACTTTTTGCATACATGTTTTCAAAGAAATTTAAAGAACCATGAAATAGCTCCCTGTCTAAAACACAGCTATGATAAAGCACTTGTTGTAACTGTCAGTTTGGCAATTTCAAAACTGACATATTTGATAACTTTAAAAGCTTGTTTTGCTCTGAATGATAGCTCCAAAATAAGTGCTATAGTGCAGTGTTTCTCAACTGGTGGGTCGCAAGACCGTTTTGAGTGGGTCGCGGAGTGTGTAGTCAAAAAAACAACAACAAACGTAATTCTATGTTTTTGTGATGTGAAACTTGTATTTTGAAAGATGTGCGTGAATGCTGTTGACACTTAGGCCTATTTCAGACACAGTTTAAGTAAAGTGAAAAAAAAAAAAGTGTTGTCCTGAATCAGTATCTGCAGTCAGATGAGATGTTGTCATGTAATGTCAGTGTCATTATTCTAACGTTATTTTCGTAAATTGTTACGAAATAAAGTCTCTCACCTCAGAATAACGAATTTTACGAACTTTACGAGCACAGTATATGTCCTGTCAGACGTTATACTGTGCTCGTAGCGCGCACTCTTCAAGTGCACGCACTAATGCGGTTTATTACAAATAAAGTGCAAAAGAAATTACGAGCATGCAACGCCATAGTTACATGCTCATAGTTACATGCTGGGTCCTATTGCCAGACCAATTGAGAACCACTGCTATAGTGTTTGCAACTTCAGTAATAACCCAAGGTGAGTGTGGGCAGCCAAAGACTGTACACCATCAATTTAGTGCTGCAAACAATCCAATTATATCACTTTGTTGTATCATTTAGCAGACACATTACTATTATTATTATTATTTCTATAAACCATGTGGTTGCAGTATCAACAAATTTTGCTTGGTGACCAAGGTCAATTCTGGAATACAATAATTATTAACACATAAAACACAAGCACACATACATTCATTAGTGTACAGGATCAGTGAGGTGCCGAGCAAGTAATCGTGTACCTTGGAGGCCGTTCGTCCTTTATAGTGCAGTAAAGATAACCTTGCATGCAACCCTCATGCTCTGCAAATATACACTGTGCTCATGTTTCTCTTCTCGCTAATTGGTCTCAGCTGCAGATTCTATCATCCAAGATGTTCTGTTGTCAACAACTGGGGCTGAATATTAATGAAACGAAAATAATGTCCAGGGCTAATTTAAATGTTATCATATAACATCATTTATTTATAAATTAGCATAGAATGTGAGTCTTACAGTAATTGACTTATTCCCTGAGGAAGCATTTGCTTATCCTTGCAGTAAAAGAATAGAAAAGTAGAAAAAAATGCATACAGACTGTTAATTAATCAATTTTCAACTTCTCTGGCAAGGTAAAATTTAGTTAAAAACTCAGAAATACTGCTTTCAAGTTTAGAAATATACGAACATTTTATGATGCTCAGTTTCTATATATTATACCTTAAAGTGCAAGTTCACTGATTTTCAACCCACTTTGTATTGTTACAATGTCAGTAGTATATGTAAATGAACAATGTTTAATCCTTTTTTTTTGCTCCCGTCCCTCAAATTAACTGATAGAATGGCAATTTCTTTCAGTTTTTCTGATCCATTTTCTCTAAAACACTGTGTTTGTGGTCATCCAGTTTGAAATGTTGACTACAAACACTGAGGTTTTTCAGATTTTCCGTTGCGGTGTTCTCTTCGTATTTACGATTCTTTGCAGCCATTAGCCACTGCCTACAACTCACTGGATCTTTCACTGGAAACTGAAAGTAACTCACTCCTGCTAAACGTTTACTCTTTAAACATTTACTTCTTGCACTTTGGGAATAATACATGTTGACACCATTATGACTAAAAGTTTGCTAAGAAGTATTTCCTACTCAAGAGAACTACTATTTGACTCTGGTCAAGCCTATCCAATAGGAGCAGACTGGGATTGGCCTTAGATGGCAACATGCCCAGTGCATTATGGGTGTTGAAGTTTTCTTACCTATTTGGCAAAAGGGAAGACAACAGCCTGTTTTTCTTTTTCTCTCGTCAGGTAGTACCGATTTCAAAAATTTTGCCTTCCTACTGCATAGGTCGCCAGGTTTTATTGAAAGCCCATTTTGCCAGCGATTAATTACCCCTTTAAAGTCTTTAACACACTATTGTACATGTCCTCTGCTAATACCCCCCCCCCCCCCCCCCCCCCCCCAAAAAAAAAAAAACACACCAAAAAAACACTAAATCAGTAAACACGCATTTGAACCCAAAATTGGGGAATTTGCCAGTAGAAGGTGCTCTTTGGAATACTTGATTCTGGTTAGTCAGTCGTGGCACTTAGTAATCAAATATTTCTTAATTATACATTTTGACAGTGTTGACTTACAATCTTTAATTTATTCATGCAGTATTCCAATTAATTTATTTTGGGGTTACTGGCATTTGCAATTACGGATGGCAGTAGAATACATTATTTGTGTTATCATAGAAATGCCTCTTTCTCTCCAGATATATAGGAATTATATCTGCTATGCATGTAGAAACTGTTTCCATTAGGATGCAAATGGTGCCATCTTACAGTTTTCACTCAAGGCCTCAAAGTCATGATGCATTGTTCTGGTTTGAGGCATTGTGACACAGTACATGATGCTTTCTTTCAAATCCAGCTGTGATGATACATGACACCATTACTGACATTGCCTAAAGGAAACAGCATTTTAGCAGACATATCCTGCACAATTTGACTTTTTATCTCAGCAGACAAACTACATACACATAGAGAAATGTGTATCAGCACATTTTTATGCAAGTTACTGTTGTAAATTGAACTAAACCCCTTAAGAGGTCAGAGACACATTAAAGAGCATTAAAACTGCAGATGTCTTAACATATTCCCATTAGGCTCAAAAACACAATATTACTTAAGCATAACAAATTAATTTTTCATTTAATGCTTGAATGTCTTGCTAATTAATATGTTATTATACAATAAAGTATGGTAAATTGGATAACCAGTTAGGTTCAAATTGCTTACAGTAAAATGTCCACAAAATAAACACATGCAAGTGTGTATCAAATACCACAGTATTCAAAAATGAAGGTCATAGGCCTGTTTAACAGCTTTGTACCAAAGATGATATTACTTAAATAATTCATGGCCATCAAGAATAGCTGAACGATGTATCTTCACGGTCATTATTCAAATGTGTTTAAGCAATCGTCTGAATATCAATCAGGCATCTTCCACTTTCAGTGTGTTTGTCTCTTCTGTCAAAGCAATCTTAGTGAGCCCATTCTTCAAAAACATAATATGAAAACCAAAAATATCTTAGAATTTTCAAACTTGCCTGGGCAATGAAATGCTTATCGCACTTTTTCTTCACTAGACAACTTAGCAAACTATTGCAGACGTTATGCAAATCATGCATTGTTGAAATGCTGAATTATGATACATGTCATTATGCATTTGCTGTCGTACATAATTTATCTACCTTATTTTCAGGCTCCTAAGTCAGAAAATATGGACTTAGAATATAGGAATATAGTTCACAAAAACCCCCTAATATAAATATATATATATATATATATATATAATACTGTTTTATACAAAAGTGCTTAGGTAGGTGGTACGTGTCAAAGGATGGATGGCACATGGATGGCAGGAGGACCCAAGGTTTCCCAGCAGAACATTGCCTTCACCGGCTTGCCTTCTTCCCATAGTGCATCCTGGTGCATCCAGGTAAGCGACGCACACGCAATTGGCCATCCACGTGATGTAAAAGAAAACATGATACATCAGACCAGGCCACCTTCTTCCATTCCTCCGTGGTCCAGTTCTGATGCTCACGTGCCCACTGATGGCACTTTCGGCGGTGGACAGGGGTCAGCATGGGCACCTTGACTGGTCTGTACCTATGCAGCCCCATACACAACAAACTGCGATGCTGTTCTGACACCTTTCTATCAGAATCATCATTAACTTCTTGAGCAATTTGAGCTACAGTAGCTCGTCTGTTGGATTGGACCACACGGGCCAGCCTTCGCTCCCCACGTGCATCAATGAGCCTCGGCCGCCTATGACCCTGTCGCCGGTTCACCGCTGCTCAAATCCTTACACTTGCCCATTTTTCCTGCTTCTAACACATCAACATTGAGGATGCTAATGGTAGCACTCATCTTTCATTTTCACCTGTAACTTAGCATTCCATGTGTGTCCCATGAACAAATCCCCACATGAAGCCACAAAAACTCTTCATTCATAAGGTAAGGTACAGCTTTTTTTTTTTTTTTTTTTTTTGCGTATTTAATTGCATGTTTCCACTGTGACATCCTCATAATAGTGTGACCTCATACACCACTATTGGGGCATGTTGACACAAATAGTGGTAAAAGTTTTTTTGCAGCCAAAATTGGAAGGTTTTCATCTACACCATGTACATATTACGTTTTATGACATTCATTGGTATGACAGAGGAGAAAGATAAAAATTAATTCAAATAAAATGTGGTCTTTAGTAGCTTTTAAAGCCGTTTGCATAATCACATTTTGATCTCAGTCATGCTTCTTAAATGAATTTCCGTTATATCTGTGCTCTTTACTGGTTGTCTTCTGTTGTCCTGTGATTCAGAAGAGAATGCTTCTTCTGACTCATGAAGTTAATACATATGCTTTACTTTTCCTTCTGGCAATACCACATTCATCTTCAAATGTCAAGAGCTCTTTCCTCTTCTGCAAATTCTCTGCGTCATGCATAACCTTCAGTCATATTGTCAAAGTGTGACATATGTCATTCTAAAGCTCTTTTCAATAATCTGCACATACTGTTTACTGTCAACTTGTCTTTTTTAAGGACAATACCTCAAGTGGATACAACTGTGACCACAAAAACCTCAAGGAATCTTCAAATTGGTTCATGTCGATTGATGTCATGGAAACTGTGTAGGCTCAGATAGAGCAACCACACCTACATGAACTTTCTTTTATATAGGATACATTCTGCAGCACATTAAATTACTGTCAAGAATGAAATCGCATCTATCATGCAAACATTAGTGGCACAATGAATCAGCTAATCCTGACCTGCATTATCCGCTGCAAGTGTCTGAACATGTTTGGCATTCTCAAACATGAGTGTGAGGTCATCATCAACCTGCTCAACTCCCTTATACTCTCAACTCTGCATTTTATCACAAGAAATAACATATTGAGTCCGTAAAACTCTGCAGTTTTCATTCATTAAATATTAAAACAACTGATCATTTATCAAATCTAATTAAAATGATCCCAAGCATACACACAAAAACAAGAGATCAATCACACTGATAGAGGCAGAAATGTCTAATCCTTACATCAATTTATTGCAATCATTTGTCTTCATAAATATGGAGATATGCCTGACGCAAGATGGTTTTAAATGTGGATTAATGTAATGCAACTGATAAAAGTGCAATGCAATTTTTATGTTAACTTACTATGGGAATTACAATGGCCAGAGTTTTCAATATTGCATTCTAACTCTAACTCATAATCAGAGTAATGAAGAACACGCTTCATCAAATACTGATCTGAATGTCATGATTACCCATCTGCTATTCACTTAAACCACATCAAGCTGCATTCTAGATTTCAAATCCTGTTTTATGTGGATTTGTGCTCAGAAACATGTTCATAACCTATGATGTGGAGATCAAACGAAAAGTTTGTGTAGTATAAACCATGGTAAACTGAGCAAGGAGAGACTTTTCTTGATCTTAGAGGTCAGCGCTTACACCGTATATCCAAATTCATTTCAGGACTTGACCTTAAAGCATGCTGCTTCATCGGTGCATAAAAGTAATCAAGTCAAATTGTTCTGAAGGAATGGAGACATTCATATGGAAGATTCAATGATCCAGGAAATCATTGAGCTCAGACAGCTGGACCCTTACATGGTGGTCAAGGCCTTGGTCCAGTTCATCATTAATGTAACTGTCTTTTGAGCTGGAGCAACAGTTGAGCAGAAATAATTACCTATTGTCTATATAGAAATAAAATGTTTGGTTAAGGTTAACAGAGCTTTCGTAGACATTTCAGAGTGAATACTGGGCGTCCTAAAAGAGCAAGGGAAAATCAAACAACTGATTGTTATCTGCAGCAAACATAAGTAATCACTTCAAACTGATTGATTTAGCTATGAGCCGGTTCAGCAGATTTAGACTAAGATAAGTAGTTCCTAAAACTGACAAAGCCTGCCTTGATTGAGACTTTTCATCTGGGTTTTGTAATTCTTCCAGTCCTTGTAGTGTGTAAAACCCAGAACCGAATCAGATAATTCTGATTTATTTTGTAAATTTTATAAATGCCATCAATTTTGTTCATTCAGACTGATTCACGAATGCAGAAAAGGCAAAAGAGGCGGGATTTATCACACAAACCATTCATATCTAGTAATAACCAATCATGGCGCGATTGCCTCCTCTTGCGTGACTTTCCCCCTGGTCAGTTAAAACTCAATGGGCTCAGGGAGGCAGGAGAGACACGCTGTAAATTTATCTGATAGTGTCGCTGTTGGACAGTGTTTCTGTAGAAAAATTAGTGATTTATACACTTTTATTTTTGTAATATGGATTATTTTCTCATCCAATTTTTGAGGAGATACTGCCTCCCTTGCCTCCTCGGAGAAGATGCCCCTGCTATGCAAATACAGTAATACAGACAGTTCCGTCATCTACCAGCAGGGGCTGAATGAACTACACCAAAGACTATAGATATAGAAAGACGGTTCACTCCTATTACTTACAAATGGGAAAAACTGCAACGCGCAATATGGTGGAATACATCCCGCCTTCTAAGTAAAAGAGCCAATCACTGATTGATAAAGTTATTGCTCCACTGCAGCTGCTGTCAGAAGCTCCGGTTCCCATTGAAACCTGAGACTCGCGCTTAGGACTGCACATGCGCATTGACTCGTCTAGCCTGAAAAAATAAGCTTTTAATGCTATTTGAGCATAAGAAACAACCTTTATGGGACAGTTCATGTCAGATTTTGTTGCTTATTTGAAATATGTTATTTAATTGAGAGTTCGCCAAACAGTTTTCAGGATTCCCCCATTCAAAAAGATAGGACTTGGTCTTGGATGTCCGAAATAGCTGCCCGCAGGCATTGCAAATATGTCCGCCAAGTGAACAGACTTTCCTTGAAAGGGACTTTGACTACACTATCCAGCCAAACATTGACCTTTTGATCATTTTCTGTCCTCTCTATATAAGCAAAAAAAATATACTAAGTTAAAATAAGCATTTCATGGCATCAACAAGTTTGTAGACTCTTGCAGTCAGTGAAATTTAGCTTGGTAAAGTTATTTTGACAGAGCGAGAAAAGTTGCTTTATCACCATTTTGCTTTTGAGCAAGCCACTTAAACTAAGTTTCCTTCAAGCAGAGCAATTAGTTTGCTTTAAGTTGTTTGGAATGAAAAGCATCTGCTAAATGGCATGTAACTAAGTTGAAGAGAAGGTCACAGCTTTTTATAGATTTGTAAGTAGAGCCCCACATGGTTCTGTAGAGGCTGAAACACGTAATTCACTTCCTCCTCAGCTAGCTTGTGTGTTTAATTAGCTTGTTGTTCACATGGGAAGTAATTTGTCTTGGTGCCATGGCTTCTTTAAAAGTAATAGCTTTATGCTTGTGTCATGGTGACTTGAATCACAATGCAAGTAACATACCGTGTATGAGTGAACGCCTTGATGTGCTGCTCAAAGAACTGGCTTCACATATAGTCAGATTTTTCACTTCATTCTGGCTAAAAACCACTCACTTAAAAGGAAGAGACCATCTGACCAATGCATAAATTAAGTGAACACAGTTAAGTTAATATGAAACCTATTAAACACAATAATAAATGCGTCAGTGTGCAGTAGTTTAACTGCACAACTCTCACTATCTGGCCACTGTTACACACGCAATACAAGAGTGGATGTCTGTTTATCACAGCTGACGCACAACATAATGCTTCACGAAAAATAAAGCGCAGATGATGAACAAACGACAAGGAAGCACAAAAAATGAACGTACAGTACACAAGAGTAAATACAAAGAAGAGTTTGTTGTTAATCGCCAACAGAACAGCAGCTCCAGACAATCAAACCCAGTGTTACTTACATGAGAAGGAATCAAAGCAGCCTCGGTGTCTGTTTTCAGGCCTTCCCGCTTAGCTCTCTCCAGCGCTGGAAAGCTTTTCTAATATAAACATGGTTCTAAAGCGCTTGCCCAGTCATAAACCTTCATTGCAGTGATATTCTTTTGAGCTCTTTAGTATTGTGTAAACTTACCACACCGAACAGAGTGGCCAAAATTGATGTGCAAAGTTTTTTTTTTTAAATTATCCTACAGTTTTGCGTAAACCATCAAAATATGAAAATATTTTTATGTTTATATTATTTAAATGTTTTAAAATATGACATTGACTACAGCATAATCAGTTTTTAATATTTCATTGGTTCTCTCTTGTTTTTGCATGTGTTCATAATTACTTTGCATGACAGCCTCTCCAAAAATAATTTGAAACTTCATTTCATTATCACACATGAAACAATTGACTCCAAGCACAGCTACACGATATGCCTTCATCTTTTAACACATTTTTAAAAATATTTGAATTAAGGTTGAAGATGTCAATTCTCATATGGCTGGACATCACATTTGGCCACTGCTCTATGGCAGTTCATTGACTTTCCAACTGACCGTCAAACCATGCGGCAAAAGCAAGCCACTTTTATGTTGATAGTGGGCTTCCCTGGAGGTGTTGGAGCCGATGATGGAACTCATGTTCACATAATTGCTCTAACTGTAAATGAGGAGACATATATCAATAGAAAAAGATTCCATACCATCAATACTAATTTGTGATAATTTTGCACAATTGCAAAGCTATTTTTAAAAATAAATTAAAATATTAAAACGTTTCAGTGTCTTTTTCAAAGATTTTTTTTTAATAATAACATTAAATGATTGGTGTCATGCTGCTGTGACTTCGCCCTTGCAGACTCACTATTGGCTGATTCAGAGGTTGAGGGTGGCCATTTTGAGTTGACATCAGTCGGTCCTTAGTTTACAACACTTCAGTCAGCACTTAAGAATCAGTCTTATATTTACTAAAAGTTGCTTTTAGCTTCTTTATAAAAGTCTCCTACTCTTAGAAAAGTCCTACTCTTTACTAAGAATTTTTTGACACTTAAGTCAAAACTTAAGACTATTCTTAAGAGCATTTCTGAGAAGTTTTATACATATGGGCCCAGATGCCAAATTTGTTCTTCCTCAGAAGAGCTAATTTTATAAACCTGATACTTTGTAGACACATGCAACTTTGTTTCCAGTGAATGGATTCTGGGCTGTCTGTGGGCACATTGTCTGAGGCTGAGAATAAATTATACACCCATTTCAGTTTGGTAAAAATATATATTATTGAAGTGTATCAACCAAAAGAACTCTGAAGTAAAATCTTTTCTCTAACAAACAAACACATTATGAGAAACACTGGAGGGAATATTTCAGCAAAATATCCTGCATCTTTCTGTGTCTGTTAACAGTATGAAAGCTGTACTTTGAAATAAACAGATTGCCTCTAAAATACCCCTGCATTTTCCCCGTTTTTTCCCAGAAAAATACAACTTTGGTTTGAAATATTTTGCTGTTCTCAGAGGGTGTGTTCACACTTGTAGTTGTAGTTATTTCTCTTGGTTCTTTTGGTCCGGACCAAAAAAGAAAATGATACATTTCATCCCGGTTCGCTTAGCATTCACACTGTCATTCAACAATGCTGTGTGCTGGGCTAAACACAGTCATTGACTGCATGTGTGTTATGATGGTATTTTTTTATTAGCTGAGAACTCACAAAGAGCTTATAAAATGTGTAAAGGAGACAAAACAGTGGCAGGAGTCCCTCCGTCACATACACAAACGAAGATCTGCAGTCAGGAGATGACAGTTCAGACGCCTGTACCAAACTGTTATGGGCAATATAGCTCCTATGATGAGACAAAACAGGTTGAGCATTCTGTCCTTTTTAGGGTCACATCTTATGTCTGGATCTTGCTTTGTTTAGATGTTTTTGGCCCGTGTTGTGTACATATTTAATTTAAACCACACCAGAGTTTGTTTTGAAGCATGGACTTTTCACCAGGGTTCAGGTTGGCAGCATTCACACTTATTCAAATGAACTGCAGTAACAGAGCAATCACATCAGAGTTTGTTTTAAAGAGGACTGATAATGCCCCATTTACAAGATGTAATATAAGTCTCTGGTGTCCCCAGAATGTGTCTGTGAAGTTTCAGATCAAAATACCCCACAGATAATTTATTATAGCTTGTCTAATTTGCCCCTATTTGGTTGTGAGCAAAAACACGCCGTTTTTGTGTGTGTCCCTTTAAATGCAAATGAGCTGCTGCTCCCGGCCCCCTTTCCAGAAGAGGGTGGAGCTTTAACAGTTTGTGCTTCGTTTGCTCAACAACAACAAAGCTGGAGAACATCACGCAGGCAAAATGACGATTGTCAGTAACAGTGTTCAGCTTACATTGTTCAAACCAGAGCCGGACACTGATGGAGAGACTGAGGAAGAAGTTACAACTTTTAGAATGCAACTGGACGTTTCTGTATAGCTAGTGGAAAAATTTATGTAGCTGCTGTGGAGTTGATTCAACTCATCGAATAGCATGTGCCGTCATGTTAATGTTTTGTGCAAAACCAGCATAAAATTGACCCTCGTTTGTGAAACAGTTCAGCGTAAAATGACGGCATAGTAACAACACTCTACTACAACAACTCTTCCTCTTCTCTAAAGCAGCCCAACATGGCCTCACCCCCTTTGTAGCATGTTCTCGGGGGCAGGGTTTATATACATTTTGGGGTTTGTGATGTCACCAACCCAGGAAGAAGCTTGTTGTAGTCCTTACCAGCCGTTTGTTGTAGTCCTTAAACAGCAAATTCATTTAAAAAAGTGAAACCATAAACAACCACCTCTTTAATCTAACCAAACCTGCCAAGTGTGAACTCCCAGAAGAATATTTTTCATCAGTTTTCGTAAGCTGTATTATATCATAAAATTGTAGAAAACATATATTTATTCTGATATTCTGATATTTATGAGAAGCTTTTAGCAATAGACTAACTACCCTGTTGAAAAAAACATTCTGCTTAGGTATGTTTTGAAGCATGGCAGCTGGTTTGAGCTGGTTTATGCTGGTCCTTAGTTGGTCATGAGCTGCTTTAACATGGTCCTGATCTGGTTATAAGCTGGTCCTGAGCTGGAGTTAGTTGCTTAGGACCAGCACTTGACCAACTAAGGACCAGCATAAACCAGTTCAAATCAGCTTAAAATCCTTAATTCTTAATTCCTTAAATATATTTCAAGGTTAGAATGGCCTGAAACTTTATAATCTCTTCCATAACCCAGTTTTTGATTTACTGCAAATAAGGGATTGTCTTATTATATAGATATATGTACAGAGTCAGATATTTATATAAACATGGCCAAAACATTCTTAGATGTTTGATGCTCTCTCACATTCTCACACAAACATCCTATTCCACCCTGTCAAATTGAGGATACATGGCAGATTCTATTTAGACACACTTTGTGTGCACAAAGATTTGTTTTAAATAAATTGTGGGGCTTTCCCTTCCAGCTAAGCTCTCCTCAGACCAGATTTTGATCCTTCTTGCACCACTGCTGAGGTGAAGACCGTTAGATCTGACTACAGCTTTCACGCTTCATTTTATAATTCATTTTTATGAGATTTCAACGTCTTTGCCTTCTTTTCAAAGCTTAGCATACAAAATTGAAAACTGTGGAAAACTCGAGCCACAAATTACACAACACTCACATGAGGTCTCATTTATTTCAATCAAGATGGGATTTTAGGAGAATTTTAGAAGCATATCTGGTTTGTTAGAAGAAGAACAACTGAGGTGAAGTCACGACAAGCGAACTTTGTACACATTGCATGTATTGTCCTTCATATTTGCGTGACTAAATTTTTAGAAAAAACAGACCATCCACAGTACATTTGATGAAGTTTAAACCTCCTGGGAAATTGATTTACATGTGTAATGGGAAACTAGCAGGCAGCGATTTTCTCATGGGAAGACGATGATGGGCTGCTGTTTTCATCTATGGATGGAAGAATTAGTAAAATATTTGGCAGAGTTTGCTTCCTTGTTGTCAGACATATGAAGTCTGAATTCTAAATGTTTTAAGTTTCAGAAAAGCAAAGATCTGAACCGGTTTTAGTTCAGAAACAACAATGGATAAAAAAGGACATTATCTTTTTTTTTTTTTTTTGGCATGCTACCATGCCAATAAGACACAACAGGGCTAAAGATAAAATCAAATCACCCCGGGGTGGGTTAAAGACTCTTTGATTTTATTTTCTCCCAAGTGACTAAATAAAGTTAAAAAAAAAAAAAAAAAGAACACCACCACTTTCCTAAACACCAGCCAACACCAGACATATGCAATAATAATAATAATAATTAAATATTTAACATATAATAAATTAAATAATACAATATAGTTTGATCCATATTTAATTTTTTTAACAGTTTCTGTGTGTTTAAATACACTTTTTTTATTACTATTATTATTAGGCTATTATTACTTGAAGTGCACTCTATTGTGCAATAATAATATATTTGTGCTTATAAATTCTTCAGTTAAACTGAACTTTTATTTTGACGGCTTGTCGTGAAGACCTTACTCTGCATTCACACGGGGTGTCGGTGTCGATGCTTGACAGAGGGCGTGTCTGAAGCTTGATGACAACAGCCAATCACATTACTTTACGGTGTTGCATAAACGCAATTGCCTAGCGTCTGCGCTAGGGTATTTGCATAAAGTGATCTGACTGGCTGACACCTGCGCTGGTGCTTGAAAAGTTGAAAAATTTTCAACTTCTGCCGCAAGCAACGCCAGTGACGCAAGCAACGCCAGTGACGCAATGCAACGGAACCCACAATTCAGTTCAGCAACGCATGACGTCACCCATTCAAAGTAAATGAGAAGTGTTAATGTTGACGTTCTAACGGTGTGAATGCATTCAAAAATTGCCATATTCTGTGACATTCCACTTTATTTTGTGGGTTAGTGTGGGTTATTTATTGTTGTGTTATAAAGTTATAACCATTAGTAAAAAGGGTATGCAGTAAATAGTGGTCCCCTCTCAATACACTCTACATAGCGCTCTTCGTGGCCATTGAATATACAGCAATTGTTTTAGCTATGCACTGGTATGGCGGTATATGTAAAATAAATATATCGTATGCAAAACTGAAACCAGTATACCGGCGCCCAGCACTACCTGTCACTCACAGTGAACTGATGTTAAATGTAATAGCCATGTTGGCTCCCCCAGGCCAGGATCAAGCGTAACCCCTCTGGTTCTACACACACCTCTACATGCGGGATTCAAACTGTATTTTTGGCAGTGGAAGCGGGCGCACCAGCAAGGACACTAAAGACTGCAGCCTCTAACCTCAGTCACTAGTGTGCCTCTTGAGGGGAAAGGCCAGGGGAGTGAGGTTTACCAAAACAGTTGTTACTAGCTGGCCTCCATTACACTCACCCACCTAAACCTCACTCCCATCCGGGTGACAGCACCAATGTAACACAAGCAACACTAGTCTTCTGTGTAATTGGGATAAATGAGATACAGTGGCTAAGAGCTCATCAGTCTTCCTCACCACGTTCCGCACCCTGATAGGATGTCAATATAAGGCCGAATTGAGTCACAGGGACGGGGTTGGATTTAATCTCCAGACCAAAACCTTTGCCGTCGGGTCTCTCATTGCAGGACAGATGGTATATGTGACAGAACCGAAGCCCCACAAACTCTACAGTAGAAGAACGCTCCTTTGCAACACAGAGTACTTTGCAATACATGCATATATTATAATTAACTCATTATCAGATGCATAACAGATGATCAGATGTGTACTTATTCTTTATTTCTACCTCAAAAAATACAGGTTATGAATTATACATGTGCTCAAATCTATTCAAAACAGTAGACAGTGACAAATGAGAGGGAGTATGAAAGTGACTTTTAATATCTGATTTAAAGCAGTAGTTCACTAAAAAATAAAATTTCCCATCACCACTTAGTCACCCCACTGTCATTCCTGTCTCATACTATTTTCTTTCTTCTGTGAAACACAAAAGGTGAAACGCTATCTATCTTATGCAGAAGTGCTGGTCATGTTTTTCAAATCTTTCACGCAATTATTTGCCATAGAGGTGTCAAAGGAGAAGTGAATTGAATTGGAGTGGTCCAACAGAGAGGAAGATCAGTTAAAAGCGTAAAGGTGATATACTTTTTCAATGTTAAAATATCCCAGCTTTATATGCAGAGCATAGCATCTATCACTTGATTGCTTTGAAAAGTCTATATGGTGCAGTAATTGATCTCCAAAGAACTTGCTTGATACACTTTGCATTCCCTTAGGAAAAGTTCACAGAATAATAAAAAAGTTGTCATCATTTACACACGCTCATGTCAATTCAAACGCATTCAATTCAAACTACAAGTTTCTTTATTCTGTGGATCACAAAAGAAAATCTTTTGAAAAATGTTTGCAAAATGCTGCCATCTTGTTTGAATTTTTTTCTGAAATCTCCAAGCCGGTCATGTGATCGGCTGCTAGCATTCTGATTGGAGGATCTCAAAAAATTGCCCACGACCGATCAGTCAGTCTGACATGTTTTATTTTAAATGATTATTTTTTACCAGGCTCCTATGTTTAGGTTCAGTAATTTCACTTTAATGGCAATGAAAAGGTTATCAGTTAGTTATTAAAATGCCTTATTTTCATAAATGTCACTTTAGTCAATTAATTGGTATTTAACAAATTTGACTGTCTTTTGCTGCAAAACCAACCATGTGCTGACCTCTTTGGACAACAAGACATAGTAAATGTCCATTTCTGTCAGTTTTACAGCAGCAAAAGCAACACTATTGTGTTTACTTGCTATTTGCGAAATCCTGTCATTGCCACTGTAACGATGGACAAAACATGATAAAAACTTGCAGCTCGGTGATTGAAAGCCATACGCACACCGTCATTCATCTTGAAATCATATGATTCGATTTGCGTCTTCCAATTGGTTATTCAGAGGCTTTTGCTGACAAAAGGAAGTGGCGTTTAGTGGTTTCTGTCAACGAACCGATATTATATTGTGTTCCACAGAAGAAATTTATACAGGTTTAGAATGACACAAGAGTAAAGAAATTACAGATTTTTGAACTTTGATATTGTTAAAAGAATACTCTTCTGCCAGTTCAGCAATCAATGAGCCACAGTGTGCAACACAATGTGTGACCACCTAAGTTGTTGTTTGTTTACATGCTTATATATTAAGCAATTTTGTTTGTATCACATAAATCAATGCCAACCTGGGTGATCAATCTTCCCCTGCAGAGAATGACTCACACTTCTTCAGCAATCAGATAAGTTCTTGAGAGTGGAATACTCAATGATCTGGCATAAAAACACCAATGCACATCCTCTTACTGGCATATGTGCTATGTATTACTGTGTGACAACGTGAAGCAAAAAAGAAAACCTTAAAGTAACCATTGTAATACATCATGTCAACTCCTGTCCCAAAAGGCCCATAAGGATTCATTCTCATTTTAATTGCTTTGACACCTCATTAATTAGCTTAAATACAAGAGAGAGGTCAGTGGATAAATATGTCCATGAGAGCTGAAACACTCACAAGAGCTGTTGCAGAAATACTCAAAGTTAAGCCCTGTTTAGAATGCAAGGCATCTTGGATGAGCCTCAGGCACCCAATAAAACAGATATTACCATCTACTCCTTATCTCTGCCCATATCTATGAAAAACAATCTCCGCTGGCACTTCACACCATGGGTCTTTTACTCACAGGAAATGAAAAAGGGCTGAGACGGTGTTAAACAATGTGACCCATTCACCTCTCATTACGATCCATTCCATCGATTCGTAATACCACATGGAAATGACGAGAGACATGCATAATAATTTTCTCAACTGGAGAATGGAATGTTTTCTATAATTTACTTGTGAAATTTAAAATATGCATTTAATCTAAAATATTTTCCCCTAGAAAATAAACTATATTTTACACCTGAACAGAGGCGCAACCATATCTGCCTGCTTGAATGGATCTCATTTATTAGTTACCAAAGGAATTTTAGTGGAGTTGGCACTCAGTCTAACAGTCAGTAATGAAGGAGCTACACTTTGTTTTCTTTAAATGGTGTATTATGCTTATTTTTTCTTCCAATTGCGCCTGTTAGCTGTAGGGTGTAAGTGCATATATCAACACTCATTTAATGGCCATTTTTAGATTTTACATCCTGCATAGTGGTGTGGAATATGTTTTGTCCATGTTGCATAATAATTTCGAAGAATAAGAAAAATCAATCTGTATTAAATTAAGGTAAGCTAGTTTTAAATTCAGTTTCAAAATTCAATGCACAGCCAACGCTCTATCCCACTGACTAATCCAATAAAACTTGGGGTTCGATTCAAGTCATTTAACATCAGTCTGATGAAGTAAAGGTCATTCTAGAACAATTCGAAAATGGCTGATTGTTTTAGAAGTGAGTAGACAGAGAAGTGAGGAGAGGAGGAGAGGGATGTGAGTCATCTTGCAGTGTGCACCTGTCAGCATCACCCTGAGCAACAGCGATCACCAATTACGTGTTCAAGCGTGGCTGGCTTGGAAACACCTGCACGCTATCAAGAAAAACAAATCCGTCCTGAACATCTGAAAGTACAGACCCCGTTTAAACTTTGTCTAGATAATTTCAGCTTTACACTGGCTGTTTCTCAATTGTAAGAACACAAAGAACGTCAGGCTTTGAAAGAACGAAATCAAAGGGACGCAAAGGCATAGAATACATCTTTGTGTACATCTTATTTAATCTCACGCGTTGTTAAAGTTAAGATTCTTTTAAACAAGACTATTTTTTTTAAAAAATGGGGGGACTTTGATGTTTTGAAGCCTAACCCCCCCACCCCCAATGATCTGAATGACCCACCCCTGGGATGCGATTTATACACGGAAAGCGATCTAAACCAAATGCGATTTCAATCGAGGGGGGACCCCTTAGATCTGATTTGTGCCACCTCAGATTCAATTTGAGCCCCTCCACCACCCTAAATGTGTCAATTTTAACAATTTGACATGTTGCAATGGAAATAGTAAGGTGATACATTCGGGCTCAGCTAGAGCACAACCCACCCCACCTAGCCCCCCTGAGAATTATAAAAGCCCCCCCGTGTCGTGTGTCCTGGCGCCGGGACTACTCTGTACTTGTTGAGTACTTTGATGGTTGATGATGACGTAGTATGACAACACAAACGCTAAAGAGCACATGCATATTGAGAAACGGCCACTATGTCCTAACCATCAATTTATTTCTCCACACCAAATGGTCAAAACTGAACGTGACACAGCACAATTACAAAACACAGTCAGACAATCAGAACAGTTCTCTCTGTTTGGCCGTGCTTTCGCAACGCACTAAATGCTGCGTTCCAGACGAGTTTGGACGTGGGAATATCCCACATTAAATGTCCGACTTCAGACCTCAATGAGTTCCAGGCAATCAGATGTCACGTTCACATGTTGACCACATGATGTTGTCATGACACAATGAGAGCATATCATGTTTTTGTGTCAATTATGGCAAAAACAGAATAAAAACAACATAAAATCACTTTGAAAACAGCTGATGAAAAGCAAAAACTTAATGTCTAATGCCTACCATACTCTTGAGGGCTTTCATCTCCATGATGAGTCTGTCACAGAGCCGTTGCATGAGGAGGTGTTTGGTTGTTTTTTGCGGTCATTTAGTACTGTATTTAGATTTACAGCAGGTTAATATTTTCCCAGAATGCATTGAAAATCTACAGTAACATACTGTAAACAGCTTATACAGTAGGAAGCTGTTAAGAATACAGTAATAATGCTTGGTGAAAATGACAAAATCTACATACTGTATTCAGATTCTACAGTAGGGAATTGTTGAGAATACAGTTATATTACTGTGAAAACAACAGAAATCATTTACAGTATAGTATGCCATCTTTCTCGGATGAGTTACTCAGTAAATGGGAAAACTCTGGAATTCAGATTAAAATAACTATCCCATGACTTTAAGCTTAACTTCCAGATGACTTATCAGATCTAAACTTGTAAAAGAGACTGCTTTGCCCAATAATTAGGCTATACGAAAGAGGTCGGTTAGGGACATTTGATAAGCTACAATAATTAAGAGTCAAGAATTGTTAAGAAAATGCTATTTGTACACACACACACACACACATACATACATACATACATACACATATATATATATATATATATATATATATATATATACATTGTGAGATGCTCCAAGATACCGTATGACCAGAGACCTTGAGTTCAGAGTTCATAATGAATGCTGTATAAGCCTAAATATTATTAGATAAATAACATAATACGCTAAATACTGTGTTGGCCTGTGTGTGAAGATGTGTATGCAAGTGCATCTGTGATTGCTGAAACACACAAAGTAAATCCTCAAGCTTCCTCCTTCAAAGCTGTGGGACCAGAAACACAGGAAAAGAGTCATCTATGACGACAAGACAAACAAATAAATGTTTCTTTTTGCCTACAAAATTCCCAGTCTGATGTGGGAAAACAGCAAGGTCATCTGCATTTGATAACCGAGAAGTGAAACGGCCATCTCTGGACAATAACCCTGCTAAAAAAATGCAGCATACGTTCTATAAAACTCAATCCATGTGTCAGTTGCATACAAGGCCTCAACACAAATGCAACTGACATTTTAAATTCTCTATGATCCATGACTAATGAGTTAAATTTGTGGCCATTTGACCTAAAGTTACTTTAGCACAAGGGAGTCTCTCTCCTGAAACCAAATCATTTCCAGGATTTCATGAGCCATATCTACATGACTACATCTTCAGCCAGAACAATCCGAAATGGTGTTCCGACATCAAAAAATGGTATTGCAAACAACACATGATGAATATTTTTTTAAATGGTACATTTTATTATTTGTGTATTGATTCTTTTTGTGTATTGAATACATTTTTTATAGGTACCTGAACTCGGTGTTGGGTCAAATGCATTACTAAGCAATTAATTACTGTGATTTAATTATGTTTCCTTACTTCTGGTGTAACTGCATGAAATACTGTATAATTCTATGTAAATAGTGGATTTAACATCAAAATTTTAGGTCTAGTCTAATGTTAAAATGTATGTTTTACCTTCTCCCTTTAAATATTTTGGTCAGTTCAAGAATAAGTTAAGCAATTTTATATTATTTATTTGAAAATTAAACTGCTCTTTCAATGTGTATCCTTGTATTGTTCAACTGGTTGGGGCTGATGGGATTCAGGAAGTAATTAAGTAATCCAATACTTCAGTATTTACTTAGTAATCTGATTACACTGTTGAATATGTAATTAGTAGCTAGTAATTAATTACTTTTTTAGAGAACTTACCCAACACTGCCTGAACTGGAGAGGAAGCTTTGATCTGCATCAGCATTATTACTCCATCGAGGAACGTCTGAAGTCAGTCTTTCAGCACATGGCTCAGTTCATTTTCTTGCTCATTCTTGATTGTAGTCCCATAATGACCCAAAGCTGATCCTAATGTGTGCCCTCCTGATTTAAAGGAAGTAACTTTTAAGTACATTATTATAGTCATTAAACTATAAATGACCTGGGAAAAATTGAGAAAGATAAGGATTATTAGGAGAGAAAGAGAGAATTGAATGAAGTGTGAATTATAATGGATTAAAGATATGTAGAATAGGAGCTGACGTGAAAAAGTTGTAATCAGAAAGTCATGTAGCAAATGTTTTAACATCCTCACATATTAAATACCGTAATAGCCTTGGTTAACTGAACACTACTTGAATTGTACAGTAGTTTAAGTACTATATGCTTTTTTAGGAGATTTCTATAATTTTACACTTGAAAACTATTTATGTTTCGGTTTACTGTTCTTTTGCTGTGAAACACAAAATGATAATATTTAATGAGTCTTCAGTCAACATTATTTCCATAAAACAACAGTTCATAGAGAGCGTCTATCAAGCTCCAAAACTTCAAAGGCCATATGATAGGCCAAATAAGTCATTCACTGAAAATCTTCCACTTCACTGCAGCTCTTAAATCTCAATCTATTTATGGTGCTTTTCTGTCTTTTTAAAGCTTGATAGATAATTATTGTAAACTGCTACCGTAAGGGAAAAAAGCAGCATGAAGAGTCTCCTCATGTGTCCCATGGAAAAAATAACCGCTTGGGTTTGGAACAACATGAGAGTGAGTCAATAATAACATGATTTTCATTTTTAAGTGAACTGTTGCTTTAATCATCTCTACAGGTTGGTGTGTGATCTCTGATAGAATTGAAAAACCTTGTGTTCTTACTAAAGGAAACTTGCCTTAATGTTTTTTTAATAAATCCAGATGGTCAAGAAGACATTGCATTTTGTTGATTACAATTTACTGTGAAAACACTTATCATGTTTGATTTTATAAAGTGAAAAATATCCAACAGGAGAAGCTGCTACATTGCTTATATGGAGAGTGAACGGTTAAAATGCAAGCAGTGGTAACCTGAACTGCTGGGTGAGTATAACTGGTCAAAATGTTCAGAAACTGAGCCAGATGTCTGAAATTGAGGAATTATTGCATTATATCAGCATGGCAATTTGAAAAGGAATACGGCATAGGCGCATTCTCTGTTTTACACTTCTTTTTTTCCACCCATCATCCCTTGCTGGCAATAAGGAGTGACTGCAGCACATTGCCAGAGAAACTCAAAGCTCTCATATAAGCTTACTGGATATTCAGACTGATAGGAGAATGTGAACTTCTGGCCAAACAATACAGGAACTGAGAGAAGATGGTTCTGCATCTGTGTGATGTACAAAGGAACTTATTATTGTGGAAACAGATAAGTGTGCTAACCGAATGTATAATTTTTAACTATTCCAATGCTGACTTTTTGTGTGAAATTGTACTGTATGGGTAATTAGCAAAATACACACACATATAAAGTCAGTCAAAATAGCTTATTTGGCTTAGCTTACAGCCATCTTAACCCCTTTCGGGGTAAAAGGGGGCACTCAAGTTCTCTTACAGAATCTGTCAGGTCAAACTTTCCCCACCATTTCTTGTGTCAACTGATTCAGTTAGCAGGATTAAAAGACCAGCTCTCTCCCTATTCTTTTATCCTCAGGGAGCCTAGACCTAATGAGGAAATGTTCTTTCATGTCCGATGAGGCTGTTCAAGTGTAAACATGTGGTGGATGATCTTATGCAATTTGTTGTATTTACATAATTTGCTATCATCGGTTTTGGTAGTACATTATTTGATTGCTTCATTGTCTGCATGCTGATTTCAGGGCACAATATGGTGAAACTATTGATGTTCTTTTAATCTAACTTAATTATCATTGTGTCTGAGTTGTAGAAGCCTCTAGAAGCTGCTTCACAGTAAGACAGTCAAATTGAGTATTCGTGCTGCAGTACATTGAGTTATAGTATGATAAGAGTGTTTCATATATGGACACTTTTGATCCTATGGGCTTTTAGGGCAACACTTTAGAATACTGATCCTTCATTAATGAATATCTACACAGGAACAAATGAGTAATGCATTATTAACACTCTAGTAACTACTATTAACTAACAAGAAACTCTGATTAATGAATTAGTAAGTAATAGTGCTCAGGTTGAATGTGGTAGTTCACTATTAGCTAATCAGTAACTACTGTTTTTTCATACCTCCCAGAGAACTACTAAGAACTACAGGTCCATAATTAACCCTTTAACTTTCACCCCTAGATGGAGTCAATGAAAAAATTATTATTATTGAACATATAAAAAATGACCTCAGTTTTTTGTCAAAATTTATGTTTTTATCTAAAAGATATAAAACTCTACCGTACGGTTGAGATGTCAGTTTATGGTAAATCTTTTTTACCACATTTTTTACATTTGTGGTACTATTTTATGGGCTTTTCTGAATAATAAACATACCTGTAACAGTGTTAGTATGTCTTAGATACCTTCCATAATTATCAGGGTCCACATGAAATTAAGTTTATTTAAAATTTTTTAAAAAAAGGTGTTTAGAAATAAATAATACATTACATATTGTGTTGTGGTGGTCAATATAATATCCAGACCATTTTCAGTGAATTTAATTCACAACCATTTCAATAAATTCAGCAAATTTCAGTAAATTCAGGTAATATGGCAATTTAAAGCATTTTTCACAACAGGAATACTGCAAGTTTTGTAAAATATCTAAGTCTATTTATCGTCCATAAATTCTTTTTTTAGTCATTTTACTTGAGCTCCTGAATGTTCAAACCAGAGTTTTTTCTAATTTTTTGGTTTGGTTGACAGGTACAACCAACCATTTCAGAGTGCTTTTATACATGTGTTACTTTATAAGCACTCTCTTATGCTCTGCTGAAGCTTGCGGTGTGAAACAAATCATACCATATGTAGGAGTGTGAATGCAAATACTAGCTACACTTGCTTGATTTCACACATTGTGAAATGAATTACCAATATTTGCAAAATGGACACTATTGCTGTTGCCGTAATAGTCTTCTTCTTCATCAGTTTTCTCTAAAAACTTGCAAAATCACTGTCAAAGTACTACAATTGAAGAAGAATTTAGTTCGCCACTAATATAAAAAAAGTATATGTTTTATATCAGGGGTGGGCAAACTCTGGAGGGCCACTGCCCTGCATAGTTTAGCTCTCCAACCCTAATAAAACTCACCTGCCTGTAGTTTTCTAGTAATCCTGAAGGCATTGATTAGCTGTTTCAGGTGTGTTTGATTAGGGTTGGAGCTAAACTCTGCAGGACAGTGGCCCTCCAGGACCGAGTTTGCCCACCCCTGTTTTATATGAATGCAATCCAGACATGCTATATCTGCCATATTTGGCATTGCAATGTAAATTGTGTTGCTTCCATGCAAGTCCTCTTCCAAGGCCTCATGGGATAGTAAAGTGTCTTTGTATTTACGTAACACTCACTTTTCATTACCCGATCAGTTCCTTTCCACTATACGCAAAATAAAATACTGCATAAATGTATGTGTGAGTAACATTTATGAAATTGTATTTTATATTCCATTAAGTTTTTACTATGTCTGCTTGAGGAAAAAAATAAAAAATATCCCCATGGACATCCTCATAATCCACTCTTAGAAGACCCTATTGTCACACTTCAGTTCCTACCATCTGGCTATTTTTACCCTTTACAGACATATCAACCGTACGGTCACGCATAGTTTTGGAAAGTCATGGCAAACAGGTGTTTCTGTATTTCTCTTATATTTTGCCATATTTCTATTGTTTAGACTCTACCCTACTAACTACAACATTGTGGTTTGATTCCCTCCTTAACTGATACCATGTTTGACCCTATTATTCGATGACCGATCAGCAACTTCATTCTTTCGTGTGACCGACTGAAGTGTGCAAACTGATGCTGTCACCTGAAAATTGAAAAGTCCCATCCCTCCATGACAAAAGCAGACAGTGGGGTTGGACAATAGAGCTGTGGAAGATTTTTGTCTCATCTCCTTCATTTGACTAATTATTTTCACACTCAAAGTAAGGTCTACCATACAGTTGAGAAATCAGTTAAAGGGTTAATGTAAATAATGCATAATGTATAATTAATTCTAAAGTGAAGATCATGGTAACCCACTAGTAATGACTGAAGTATTACCAAATCCTTCAGAAGGAATTACTAATTATTTGGATCAGTATTCTAAAGTGAAAAACATAATAACTCTCTAGTAACTACTGAAGTCATTGTAAACTTTTTTACTGATTAGCTAATAGTGAACTACCACCTTCAACTGAGCACTGTTACTTACTAATTCATTAATCAGAGTTTCTTGTTACTTAATAGCAGTTACTAGAGTGTTAACAATGCATTACTCATTTGTTCCTGTGTAGTTATTCGTTAATGAAGGATCAGTATTCTAAAGTGTTACCGCTTTTAGAAGTCTCCTCCTCAAACAAATCTTTTGCACTGTTTCTTTATTTGTCTACTAACAGCATCCAACAGTGGATATACATCACATGAGAATTGTAATTTTTTTTAGAAGCAACTAGGCTAATTTTAAACATTTTGGAATAAAATGGCCAAATGGTTGGTAAGCAAGTACATGAATGTAACTTTTGATAAAACTTCACTAGGGTCAAAACTAAGTCTTAATCGGTTTAAAAAAATAGTTATTGATTAATTTTATATAGTAAATGTTAAAATGGTTTGTTTTCACTCTTTGTTTACATGATTAGTTTTAAAGTCTGGTCTGGTATTTAAAAAACTGTGTAAAGAGAGGCACAATCTATGTAAAG
The DNA here is from genome assembly GCF_019924925.1 of Ctenopharyngodon idella. Lineage (NCBI taxonomy): Eukaryota > Metazoa > Chordata > Actinopteri > Cypriniformes > Xenocyprididae > Ctenopharyngodon > Ctenopharyngodon idella. Next base: position 27,933,813 of record NC_067225.1, on the reverse strand, counting down.
CCATCTGAAAATTTGTAATAAATAAATAATGAAGGAAAAGTTACATTTGTTGGTTTTAATGAAAATCCAGTATATTTTGTCATTGAATGCTTATTCAGTAATTTAACAGATAGACTCTTTTCACACTTCGGGTATCTCAGAAGCGTAAGTTGTCATATTGGGTAAACTTCTATAGTGGTGAACAGGAGATGACAGCAAATGTAATTTTTGTATTTATTGCTCCAATGCAAAAGAAAAAAATACAAGATAGCATTTCCACAAGGGGGAAAAATATCGAGAGATTGATTACAGCAGTCAGAAGAGAGAATGATGTGAAGTTTTTGTCACTCCCTCAGCAGTTGTATTAAACACCCTTGCAGCAGCGTTAAATTGTTTTTTGTAATTTACTGCCAAGGTAATATAACACAATGTATATTATATTTTTTAAAAATGAAAATATAAGTCTGTGAAAAGGGTCTATTGAGTAAAAGAAAAAAATGCATGTACTGACAACCTGAAGAAACCACATTTACTGTCATTGATTCTTGTGAGATCGGAAAGCAGATCAGTCTTACGTTCGCTGCAAAAGATGATAATATAATGCAGTGTAGAAAATCACTGAACAAGGCTAGGAGTGCTAGAGGGCACAACGGCGATATAAGGAGTCAATTACAGAACAGAGACATCAACAGGATTTCCGTCAGGCTGTGATTGTGTGTTCCCCACCCACCCATGTCTTACTGTAGGTACACAATGAGTTGTCCTTATTGAACAAGACAACAACACAAAGAAGGATGATATGTAATATATATACAAAGTTAATATATATTTTTAAAAATGAGTTAAATTGCATAAAACTGTCATGGTATGATCTATTACTTCTGTGAACTCAATGATTTAGACAATAACAGATGATTTACTGGGTCTGGAAAAGTATTTTATCTGTATTTTAAATCTAAATGCCTTAGCATTGAATGCTACAATTGTGACAAATATAAATTAGTTCCTTGCCTACGAGATGATGCATATCTGCCAGTTGCCTTATTTGTTCATTTGAAATTAGCTTGTTGAGGCAGTGGGAATTCTTCAGTGGAAAGTTCAGAGGACACTTGAATAACTGAAAAACTGGAACTTAGTGGGCACAAAGTAAACTAGTCAGGTCTTGCCTTTTGAATGAGTTTCTTTAGATGAATCCGATACGGTCTGCAAACTAAGTTCTGTAGATAGTGTTTTGAGCAGGCTGTGAATGTGTTCCATCATGTTTATACTATAACTGTTCAAGTTTTTCTGAAATACCAACGTGATCTCATGAGAAAACGTGTGTATTTTTACGTAAATTGTGGTTCTACCACACGTACATTTACTTACGTTTTCATACACACAAAAACGTACAACATTGACGCATTTATAGCACTAAAACGTAAAAATACTTACGTATTAACAGCAAAAAAAAAAAACGTAAATCATGTAACGTAAAGTGTGAATGTATATGAATTCCCATGTATTAATATTAAAATCGTGGCTTTAATGATTTAACGATGTTTTTAGTCGAATTTATTGAAAGCAGTTTATACATCTACTTAATATGAAATAACATTTCTTTTCGTGACTTGTGCTGCTCGTTTCAGAGGATTACATAATGTTAAACAAGACTACAATTTGAAACCTTATGAATAAAATTTCTGTAATTGTTTAACCATTTTGTAATATTTAGTTTGTTTGCTGTGAGACACAGAAGGCGTTTTCTCCTATGCAGCGACTTGACAATACAACCATAAGATACACCAAAGCACAACATAAATTCACAAATCACATCCATTTTATTTGTTCGCTGTACTCCAAATCTTTAGAATCCATATGTTTGTAAGGAACAGATCCAAATTTAGTCCTTTATCCATCGATCTTCATCTTCATTCTCAGCAACAGCGACCGTCACAGTCAAAGCTCGCGCTCGTTATGATTCAAATTTGAAAGTAGCGCCACCCTCGAGAAGCGTTACTACATGGTTTACGGCACTGATATCGAACGCTCATTGGTTCTCACTTGCTTCGTCACAGATTGCGACATGCCGTGTTTCAGTGGATTGACATTTGAAATGAGTGCGCGCCTTCATGGAGAGAAGCCGGATTTATCATATTTTCATGGATTAATACATTAAATTCTGCTCTGTACCCTATAAAAAACTATTACCGCCAGAGAGGACTGTGACTGGAACTCATCATCATTTGAACTACTTTTGGTACCACTTTTGACATTTTCGCAAAAAAATAAATTATTGTGATTACGCTTGTCTGTCTGTCATTCTTTTATTTATAACAGTAGGTAGTTTAAAGAAATGGTTATGGGTAGGTGTAGGATTAGTGGCTCAAAATGTAGTTTTAATGTTATATTTTTACTAAAATTGTCATTTTCCTACACATTTCTGTTCTTTATGTTTTATTCTTTTAACATTCTGTATAAAATGGGTAGGTTTAGGTTCGGGATGGGGTTTAGGGATCTTACATTTGTATACAAAACGATAAAATGGAAATTATACATATATCTTTATGACATGAAAGATTCGTAAATATTTTACGTTTTTTCGCTGTAAAAACGTAAGTATTTTTACGTTTTAGTGCCATAATTACGTCAATATTGTACGTTTTAGCACCTTTCTAAACGTACAAAAATGTACGTTTTGTGTCTTTGAAAGTTACGTATTAATACCTACGTATTAACAATGAGACCAGGCTGGAAATACGCTAAATTTAACACTCTTAATCACCAGCTCAACCCCATCAAACGTCAGACCTGTACAGTGGTTAACTGACATGGATCCTACCGTCTTCCTTTCTCTTCACTCCCAAGATAGGAAAAACACAAACAAACTGCAAATTAAACAGCATGAATGATTGAAAATACAAATATGTTTTTTGGGGGTATAATAATATATACACGTACATACATACGCGCGCGCACACACACACACATATATATATATATATATATATATATATATATATATATGGGTCATTGATGAATAAGGTTTTTAAAAGTGTAAAAAAAAACATAATGGAGATATAATTAATTTTGAAGTTTCAAGTGTTAAAAATGAGATTGTGGTTTTTATAATCAATTAACACTGCTTTTGTCATTTTTTACAAGATAGACAAAATCTGTCACCAAAAAGTCATTCGGTTTAACCAAAATTTCGGTTTTACCGAATGACACTTTTGGTTATACCGAATGACGATATTTTCAAACTATGCTAACAGGCTGATATCTAGCTAGCTAACTAGCAAAAGGACAATCAAATATTTTATATTTATTACAAGTTTTTAAAATATTACAACATTTTCCATGTTTTATAGTGGTTGTACCGAATGAACTGATGTCACCTTTCGTGACATGCATATGAGCAAGTGAAAACATGAATTTTTCTAATAGTTAAAAGAGAGTTAGTTACTTTGCTTCATGACCATGTGGTCCTTTGCAGGTGTCTACATGATGTCACATCCTGTCATATGATATTGACCGCATGACTTGATCCAAAATGGTCCCTTTAATTTGATTACTCCGAATGACATCAATAAAATCAATTTTTCTGGACATTCTCATAACAAGGCAATGACTTCTATACATGATTTTAATACCTTTTTGCACTATATAATGTTATTGATATATAATGTTATAAAATCATGCCAGAATAAAAAATATATGCATTTATTACATTTTAAGATATTTTAATCACAAATTAAATGGCTGTATTGGCTTTTGGACGGTTAACTAAATGACCTTTTGACACTTCAAAATCTTTAAAATACCTTTTATATGTGCAAAATATAATTAAAAACCTTGTAAATTCAATAAAACAGATCTAGTTGTACTACCTTACATACTTTGGATGTCATATCTTGGTTTTTTATTATTATTAAGGCCTTTGGACAAAAAAAATTACCTGTCACGTCATTGACCCATATACAGTATATTACCCAGTTGGTGAAGGTTGTGTCATTCTCACCTGCTGCTATGATGATTTTTTTTTTTTTTTTAATTTTTCAAATCTGATGGAGAAAAAAAAAGTATAATCATTTTCTTTTGTGGTGTTCTGCAGAAATCCTTAAAGGGTTAGTTCACCCAAAAATGAAATTTCTGTCATTAAGTATTGGCTGATGCTGTTCACATGAGCACCACGACGCATGCATATGATGCTGACGCAGGAACCGGCCAATACAGAGTCGGCGTTCGGACGTAAACACGAAAGCTCTGCACTGCGTTCACTGCACCAGACTGACAGGGAAGAGGAAAAATTGTTTAATAAACTCATTATTTTTGTTGTGTTTTTGTGCACAAAAAGTATTCTCGTCGCTTCATACCATTAAGGTTGAACCACTAATCACATTGACTATTTTAACGATGTCTTTACTACTTCTCTGGACCTTGAATGTAGTAATTTCGTTGCTTTCTATGGAGGATTAAAAACCTCTCGGATTTCATCAAAAATATCTTAATTTGTGTTCCGAAGATGAACGAAGGTCTTACGGGTTTGGAACGACATGAAGGTGAGTACTTAATGACAGAAATTTCATTTTTGGGTAAACCAACCCTTTAAGAATTTTAAAATTTATCATTGTTTAACTGCATGAGAGTTTTCTGAAAACATCTGCTCAGACACTTTCTCTCTGAAGTAAAAGCATGTGTGCTCGTGTCAGTATTCATTCAACCACTGCTGCATGGGCATCATTACAAACTTTCAGCCAACAGTCTATTACAAGATCTTGGTGCATTGCACTGCATTTCTGCTTCTAAAATTATTCTGTCAAAACTTTTTAAACTTTCCTTAAACTTAGGTTAGTAATTCATATTTTGTCATGAATGCAGTGGCATTCACATATTTTAAGGTTGGTCAAAGTGTGGCCAAATTCTTTTTGAGGCCACTGAATAGAGACATTATACATATAGACACTAAGTAGTGAATATCATGAGTGGTGCCAAGATTTCAGCTTTCTTCTGCTTATTCACAGTGAAATTTTTTTTTTTTTCCTTTAGAGAGATCACGGCAGTCAAACGATGCTTTTGTCACATCGATTAGTGCACCCCTGTGCATAATGCCTCATTAGTTTGCGTGGCCTTTGAACTGCTGAGACCAGAAGACATTGCAGTCCATTGTTGCATGGGTGGCCTGATCATTTTGGGTACATAAGCCCAGTTACAAATCTTATCAGACTTGTCTGGTAGGCAAGCTGAAAAAAGGCATAGAATTAAGTGTGAATTATTGAGCAATATCCCATCAAGACTTCCATAACGTGAGCACAAATTCATGGGAATAAATATAATGGTCTAGCCTGATTAGATATTTGAACTTAGATATTTGAATAAGGATTTATTTGTTTCATTACTGCCTGCTTTGCTTTTAGGGCTTGGGGTGTCAATATGGAAATATGTTTAATTTGTCAGATGAAATGACTCTTTAAAGGCACAGTATGTAAGTTTTGCCACTAGAGGTCACTTAGCTTGATGACACCGTGAATGAGCGTGGAATCATGTGAGTTGTCATCTTCACCTCCACAGACGATAGAAAGCAATCCGACGGGGGCAGAAATCTTGTTCATGGGTGAGCTAATGTATTCAAGTTTTATTAATGATACTGGGGTATGTATCAGGCCAGGGCCAAGAGCCTGGGTCATTTTACATTGATGTTTTTATCATACACTTATATGCCGCAGTAGGCCGCTGCTGCTACTTTCATTTTGTAGTTTGTTTATTTTACAATAAAGTTATGTTTAATGTCCGCCTCTTTCTTCCCTGAACATGAACATGTTACAGCTACGTTTGATCACTTAAATTCACATTATTTTAATCTTAATCTTTCTGATTAAGCTGTGTTAGCCACTTGACAAAATTGTGTTGTCTTTGATGCATGGTATGGTACAAACATTAGGCCTACTAATGGTGAATAAAAAAACCAAGAGATTTAGAGAGAACAAGAGAGCTGTATAACAATGATTAGTTTTCTGTCAATAAAAGTATCCAAACAGTTGCTCACCTGTCTAATAAAACACATATTAGAGTCTTCCATGTTTTGTTTTGTTTTTCACTTTTTTTTTTTTTATTATTATTATTATAATAGCATGAAACACAGAATGACAATAATATACTACATGCCAGGGAGCAGGAAAATAATATACCTTTTAAAAAGATTCACAGTTTTTACAGCTTTCTTATTGGAAGAGTCAGAAATCAAATACATATACAATTTTAACTCTTCCAGAAAAAAAGGTTAAAGAAAGGCTTACACTTACAAAATTTACATCTGTGTACAAAATATTTGGCGAGAAACAAGATAAGACAACTGATTGTTCTCTTTCAAAATGTATATAACCCAGAATAACATTTTCGTATTTCAATGAAATTTCAGGAATTATACCACAAAAAATACTCAAAATGTTTTTCCACAGATTCTTAGTATACTCACAATACCAAAATAAATGAGACAAATTTTCAGTTTGGAGACCACAGAAGGAGCAATTCACATCAAAATCATCAGAAATAAACCTTTGTAAAAAAAAAAAACATTTTGTGGGATAGCACCAAAGTATCATTTTATAAGAGACTTCTTTTATCTTGTTGTAGGCTACAAAAATAATTTTTGAGGCAAAACCCACACTCTAGCCCAGTTAATTTCACCTACATGTCTGTTCCAATAAAAAAATAACATTCGGACAAGAGACAATCTCAGTTTCTACGGAAGTAAACCGTAAATCGAGAGTAATATGACGCCATTGACAGGCGACGAGCGTTACATTAGTTAAAATGGCTGATTTCTCTGGATTTAAACATTGTTTGAAACATTTGGGATATTGTAAGTTACACAAGTCAACAAAATATATAATGGTTTTGGATGTTTTGAACCCTAAACTCTTTCTCCGCCATTGAAGGAATTTTCCGGCTTTCTGTGTTTTCACTGTTATACGGTAGGGGGCGCGATTACGCAACTTCTAAAAGGAGAAGAGAATCTCCGGATCAAAACGTAATAAAAGGAGCAATAACAAACAATAAAGGCATATTGCTTATGAACGTTGTAGTCTTTGGAAAAAAAAACGCCATTTTCTCAGATTTTTGTTCAAAATTTTGCTCTTTTTAATGGAACTTACCCATATTCAAGTGTTGATTAAAAAAGAATGCATGTAGCTAGAGTAAAACTTTATTTATTCATTTATTTATTAAAGCAGAGGCTCTATTCTTTCTTTTGATATACAGTATTGCATTTTCAGATATTCATACAACAAAATATTCTGGGGACATGAAATTTTGTGAAAATTATCAAAAATGCTGGCAGTGGCTGCCAACTTTTAAAAAAATAATTTAATAATGCTGGCAGGGAAAGAGTTAATATTACATTCTTCAGTACATTTTTAAGGTAATAGGTAGGCGTATTGAAAAAATGACCACAAAGTTCATTCTTTCTTTCTGTTATGTAACTAGCACAATAATTCTTTCTAACAAAACACCTTTTTAAATGGTACAAAAATAAAGACAACATGGCATAACAGCAAAAATTGCATTGTAATCAAATCAGCAATTTATCATTTGTAAAATTCTGTTAACTGGCATAGCAGAACATTGGAATATAAAAGAAGCTCAGTATCAGTGGGATTCAGTCGCCCCCTTATGGCCTGTTTCATGCAGCCATCTTTGCACAGCTCATCAACTGACTGTAGTCAGCCATTCTGTTCTAAAGGCTTAGAAATTGAATAGGCAGAATCCTTACGTAAAAGCTTTTGATTTCACTGACAATGAGCTATGTTACAAATATTCTAGGCCAGGGGTCTCCAAACTCGGTCCTGAAGGGCCACTGTCCTGCGGAGTTTAGCTCCAACTTGCCTCACCACAGCTGCCTGGAAGTTTCTAGTATGCCTAATTAGACCTTGATTAGCTGGTTCAGGTGTTTAATTGCTGTTGGAGCTAAACTCTGCAGGACAGCGGCCCTCCAGGACCGAGTTTGGAGACCCCTGCTCTAGGCAAAGAATTCAGCCTCTTGCTTTAGCCAAGATGTAGGTTATAGACAGTCAGGAATCGACAAGCATATATTTGTCTTAGATTTAAAACTGTAATTTTGATTATTTACTCTCCAAATTTGTATTTATATTAAATAAATATAAAATAAATTATGATTATTTGTTTTATATATATATATATACACTACCGTTCAAAAGTTTGGGATCGGTAAGATTTTTAATGTTTTTAAAAGAAGTTTCTTCTGCTCACCAAGGCTGCATTTATTTAATGAAAAATACAGTAAAAACAGTAATATTGTGAACAATAAATGTTTCTTGAGCAGCAAATCAGCATATTAGAATGATTTCTTAAGGATCATGCGACACTGAAGACTGGAGTAATGATGCTAAAAATTCAGCTTTGCCAACACAAGAATAAATTTAAAAAAAAATTCGAATAGAAAACAGTTATTTTAAATTGTAATAATATTTCACAATATTACTGTTTTTACTGTATTTTTAATTAAATAAATGCAGCCTTGGTGAGCAGACGAAACTTCTTTTAAAAACATTAAAAATCTCACCAATCCCAAACTTTTGAACGGTACTGTATATATATATATATATATATATATATATATATATAATATGTATTGTTTTTTTTTGTTTTATATTTATTGTTTTTTCATTAATAATTATCATGATGAACTGTTATTGTTACTCGTATAGCCCATTAATAAACCTAGACACCCATAAAGCAAAATAGAGTATATCAGATCCATTCTTACATTTAAAAAAAAAAGAAATCAAGTTGAATCGTTTAAATGCCCCACCTGTCATTTAGCAAGCACAATATCTACAATATACACTTCGTCATCAGAAATAGATAGAACATGAAGACAGCACACACACCCTTAATCTCTGAAAATGGCTGGGCAATAAAAGATACACCTAACATGATTCATGTCAAAAGATTTCCCATACTCACTAGGTGAATCTCTGACCATTCTTATACACATAAGACCATTCTTATACATCTTCTTATACCCATACTAATTCCAGAATATGAAGAAGCCTAACCTATATAAACATTTATCAAATATGGAACAGTTTCTGTCAATGTATAATTAGTGAGAAAATTATGAGAAGTATTTTGTAAGTGTGGGGTGTTCTTAGTTTGATATCTCATTTTCTGATGATTCACTTGCTGAGAAGTCATGAATTATTGCAAAATGTTTTTGTGACTTCTGCATTTTTGTCTCCTTGACTCTGAAACAATGGTTTCGGGTATTTGGAATAGCCTACATTTGACAAAACACATGTACCTTATGTTATTATTTACCATTTTAAAATAGATTTACATAACATTGTGTAGCCTATCACCTAAAGTCTTTTATTTTATATTAAAGACGTTAAAGGCGCCAAAAGGGGGGAAATTGTGGGAGATAAACACTGCGACTGGAAAATTCCAAACAGAAAATCCTTTAAAAAGCTGACAACTCATATGTCATTGCATAATTCGCACACTAATGACATTGTGTTTATGATGAGTTTCACCTAAAGGGCTAGTTCACACACAAATTAAAATTCTGTCATCATTTACTCACCCTCAAGTTGTTCCAAGTTATTTTTTTTTCCCCCAAACTATAGAAGTCAATGGGGCCCATCAGCTGTTTGGTTACCCATATTCTTCCTTTGTGTTCAGCAGAACAAAGAAATTCACACAGGTTTAGAACAACTTGAGGGTGAGTAAATTATGACAGAATTTTTATTTTTGAGTGAACTATCCCTTTAAAGTAGGTATTGATCTGCTTTATTTGTAATATGCTTCATCTCTAATTATCATGACGAGCAAGTTGTTGTTTCCACTGAAACTCTCATGATAATAGCTGTCATAGTCAGGTTAAGTCATATTCAGACATTTACACGCCCACCGGACTGTAGTTGTGAATTTCGTAATGAGATGTGACGTATGTTAGTGTTGGTTTCAGTTGAGTATTTAACTTCTGGAAACCGGTACAGGAGTTCATGCACACTCGTCATGATGTGGACTGCGCTTCTCTTGCTGGGACTCTCTGTTCTGTTTCTCTACGCGAGACGCACAAGGTGAGTCCATACCTGTCTGACGACGAACGATACTTTCAGTGAGAACTAAATTTTAAAAAATACGCATCTCAAACAATTACGAATTGAACGTGTCGTTTTTGCAGACGAAGAAATGAACCTCCTCTTGACAAAGGAATGATTCCTTGGCTTGGTCACGCGCTTGAGTTTGGAAAAGATGCTGCTAAATTCCTGACCCGGATGAAACAGAAGCACGGAGACATTTTTACGGTGAGTTCTTGTTAGGTCATATTTTGGTTCAGTAAATTACAACAGCATTCAACCAGCAGTCTGTCAAAAGGGGTAGTTTGTTCTGTTAATGGGTAGTTGACGAATAACAGGGAATACAGGTTAGCATTTACACAAATTTAATAGCGTTTTAGCATTTTTGAAGTTCATTTAAATAGTTAAAAATACAAATATTCATGTAGTCTCTCAACTGATAAGAGGTCAAATTAGAAGAATGTTTTAAATCGCTTTAGATGAAGCGAAGCATTGCTTGAAATTTCCAGTCAACTACCTTAATACAGTTTACATGTACATATTATACATTATTATTGAATCAATAGTATATATTTTTATGTTATGAATAATGACTGATGGATTATGGTCATACGAGGCCCTCTATGGAGGGTCTTTCTGGTTGGCTTTGACTTTTGACATTTTGTAATACTTTATATCTAAAAATTACACCCGAAAAACTAAGATTTACAACTACAGATTCTTGTAATCCTAACATTACAGTGTAAAAACAAATCGACTTGATGGATTATGGTCATATGAGGCCCTCTATAGGAGGGTCTTTCTGGTTGGCTTTGACGTTTGACATTTTGTAATATTTTATATCTAAAATTACACCCGAAAAACTAAGATTTACAACTACAGCTTCTTGTAATCCTAACATTACAGTGTAAAAACAAATTCAGCTTTTCATGTGGCTGATAATTAAATCAATAAATCTTAATTCTGAAATATAAGGTTCAAATCACTAGACATTTTGTTGCAAATATATTAACAATTGTGATAAATCGTATTATTTACAAGAATGTTACATTCACAAAAATTACACGCTATGTATTTTACACATTTTAATAATGACATATGTACACAACAATGTAGATGAAGCTGCAATTATTCTAGGCATCTCTGTTTGCATCATTGAATCATTATTTTCCTGTTTATCCCTAAAAAGCTGCTTTGAAACAATCTTTATTGTATAAAGCGCTATTTAAATAAAGGTGACTTGACTTGAGGCCCCTCGCAATCAGAAGTCCCTGACCTGGCGCATAACATAACCGATCCTTAGATGGCTGTTTTCTTAATAAGTCTTGATCTAGATATTATTACATAACTGTACTAGAGATGTTTTAAGATAACAATCTTGTTTTTCTTTCATGACATATCCTGTGCCAACTTACTTTGAGTTTTTTCAACACTAACCACACTAATCTAATGTAAACTAGGTGTGTGCAGCTGGACAATACATCACTGTTCTGCTGGACTCAAACTGCTATGATGAAGTCCTGTCAGATGTAGTCTCGCTTGACCAGACTGGCTATGCTCAGGTCCTAATGAAGAGAATCTTCAGCCTAAATCTGCCCAATCACAAACCTGAATCTGAGAAGAAAAGAGCAGAAATGTAGGTTTCTGATAATGATAAGTCTCTCTTTCTGAACTAATGTCATCTTGAGAATTTGCTTTAAATACAAAGTTCTGTCATGAAACTCTAGATGGCACATGAGTTCTCATGACAGAAATATTTTTAAGATGTTTTAAGATGCCAAATAGATTTTTGATAACATCAAAAACATCAAAACTGAAATATCAATTAATTTGAACCATATATATGTGTTTGTGTGTGTTTGATTAGGCATTTTCAGGGGACAGCTTTGACCCAACTTTGCAGCTCAATGCAGAACAACCTCCACTTGCTCATCACCTCTTCAGAAATGGGCCTTAAGATATCTGAGTGGAAAAAAGATGGACTCTTCAATTTTTGCTACAGCTTGCTCTTCAAGTATGCCAACCTCTAAAATCAACATATTAGTAACCCCTTAAGACTATAAGGGCTCGTTCACACAGAAAACGTTTTTCCATTACACTGCACTACTTTTCCATTGTTTTATATGTAAACACACACTAGACGGATGTCTTTAACCATTACACGTGTTATAAAAAGTGTAGCGCTCAAGTTCAGCTTTTAAAAAATGCATCTCAAGACCTAGCCCTTTTTTGATTTCATTGACGTTCTTCTTGCGTTTTTAACAGCAAAATGTTCTGTGTGAACCAGCCCTAAGTTTTGTTTCTTACCACAAGCATAAACAGCAATGTGATATTATCAGCAGGTTACAGCGTTCACACTGCACATGTAGCAGAACCACAGCTGCAAGTAGAGTTTCAGTGCTTGGACAATTTTTTCATGTTTAGAGAGCTGAACTCAGCAGGAAGCATGTTGAAAATGCACTATAAGACCAACTTGATGATTAAGTTTGTAGTAATGGCCCTGATAACCATATTATAATTTATGGTCATTATTACAGCAAGTGTTTAATGTTGTAACCTCATTTTATTTTCTGTATGGTCTCCGTGATTTTGGCATGTAAGTCATAGTAAGATCAACATATTTTGTTGATGCTGGAACAACATTCCTGTCTGAAAATGTAGCCCTATCCCTAATCCTAACCATACCCATAAATTATCCCTAAAATCAGAGGGAAATAACACTGATGTAAAAACACCTAACCCTGCTATAAACCTAAACTTGACATAGACAAAAGAATATTGAATGTCTTGGTTGATCCTGGAACATCACGTACATGGTAAAATGACGTTCACTGCTTGGCCTTGATTTGGCATTCACCCATCAACAAGCAAAACCTGTCCCACCCAAAAGCTGGCACAATAATTATCACTTACTATTGTACAGATAGGACCAGTTTTCATGCCTTCACAAGGTGCAGCTCGATTATCTCATTTATGCCTTTAGGTCATGCAGTAAAACATGGTATTTTGTGACAATGGTAACAAATCAAAGACTTAAACGTTGTTTTAATAGATTTTAATAGTCTGGAAAAAATGGATTTAGTGCAAAATGATTAAGGCCCAATTAATCGGCTTACTAGTTTTGATTTTTATGCTGTATATCCTCACACTTCTCATTTCCTGTCTCTCTTTTTCTCTGCAGGACTGGCTATCTCACTGTGTTCGGCGCAGAGAAGAACAATAGTGCGGCACTAACAGAAGTTTATGAGGAGTTTCGCCGGTTTGACAAGCTTTTGCCTAAACTGGCTCGAACTACTGTTAACAAAGGTAATGCAAATTTCATTTGAAAGAAACTGCTAGGAAAAACAGATGTTCATTCTTCTGATATGTTTTCTTTGTAAATTAATTTTCATTAGATGTTATTTATATAGCTAACCTGTTTTTGTGTGTGTGTATGCATTAGAGGAGAAAAAAATCGCTAATTCAGCACGAGAAAATCTGTGGAAATGGCTGACTGCATCATGTTTAGATAGAAAGCCAGAACACCAGTCATGGGTGGGAAACTATGTACAGCAACTTCAGGATGAAGGCATTGATGCTGAGACTCAGAGGAGAGCAATGCTGCTTCAGCTATGGGTCACACAGGTGAGTTTCTCTCTGACTCTCACTTAGTTGCCCTTTCACAACATATATTGGCATATAAATCCAATGCAATGCAAAATAGTTACAAGATGTTCTGTAATAGTAAACATACAATACACTATCATTCAAAAGTTACAATGTTTTTTAAACAAGTCTCTTACGCTTACCAAGGCTGCATTTATTTGATTAAAATACAGCAAAAAAAGTAATATTGCGAAATATTTTTTATAATTTAAAAGAACTGTTTTCTATTTTAATATATTTTAAAATGTAATTAATTCCTGTGATTGTAAAGCTGAATTTTCAGCATCATTACTCCAGTCTTCAGTGTCACATGATCCTTCAGAAATGCTGATTTGGTGTTAAAAAAAAAAAAAAAACATTTATTACTATTATTTATTACTATTAAACAGTTGAGCTATCTAATATTTTTGTGGAAACCATGATAATTTATTTCAGGATTCTTTGATGAATAGAAAGTTCAAAACAGCTATTGGGCAAAATAGTTGTTCATCGTCATGAACATTAGGGTGAACTATTCCTTTAGAATGCTGTTTTGTCTGACAGCATGCTTAATCACTCAAAACTACATAATGGTGACACAATAATACCTTGAGGTTGCCATAGGGATAGGCTGTTTTGCACTCATTCTGAACTTACTGTAAACAAAAGAGCCTGTCTCCTCTGGAATGCAAGAGTGTGTGATTTCACTCAAGTTCCTGACACTTCCATGAACACAAAACTTGACAAGCTGCCCAAAGCACACCTGAGACAGCATATCCTGAGGCCAAACAGCATGTACTGAATGATTCCTTTGTAACTGAAGGGAATTATGCAAAGAAGGTATTCATGCCTCCCTAGTATCTACAATAAATTTGACTGAATTATTATGTGCCTTGGAGAAATTTGAATCAAGCTTGACAATGTACTATGGAACACAAAGACAGACACTGAAAACTGAAACCATACACTGAAAACACACAGTATGCTGTCAAGCTCTAAAAGGGACATAAAACACCAAAAAAATTAGTTTACAATACAATATGACTATAAAGGGGGTTAGATTGACAAACTATTCCTTTTTAAATTTGAGTATCGATTTACATTGTATAAGCTCTAAGGCATCATGTGGCAGTACTCCAATTTAACCACAGGAGAGCAGTATAACTCAAGAGAAATAGCTTCACTGTAGAATTTGTGGTGCTTTATTGCTCATATTTAGGGTTAGGGATTTGAACAAACTCCTAACCATGAGTATTAAGCTTCAGCATAGAACCCATCCCCTATAGTTTGTGTTTTGCACATGATTGATACTGCAAATAAATAATATGGCTTGTTGAGGGGAAGTGTGCTATTACTTTTCGAAGCAATCAGGCTTAAAATTAAGGGAGAGCCAAATCTATCATATAGAATATCATATAGACTTAAGGCACATTCACACCAAGAATGATAACTATAACGATAACTATATTAGCATCCACATCAGCGAACAATGTTGTTTATCACAAGCATGCGCTGCAGTTTTGTCGTCTGCTGCTTTAAATGCTTGAGCTATTTAAAGCAGGATTGATGCTGATTGGCTGTCAATGTTTTTATTGTTCATCAGCTTGAAAATTTAAAAATTGCTGTGAAAGTGATTCCAACAATATTGTTTCTCTGTGCCGTTATCGTTGCGGACTCTGATATTCTTTTATGTAATACTAGGTCTTTATCATTATACTTATCGTCCTTGGTATGAATGGGCCTTTATCATAGAAACTTCCCACAACACCCTAGAAACCACCTAACAATGCCCTAGCAAATGTACTAGGGCAGTAAAGACTTACTGTGTTACCAAACAAAAACACATTTCAAATAAATGCTAATGAATTTCTGATAAATGTTCTATTCAACAAACAATCTTGAAAAAAAGTATAATTTTCCACCAAAATATTAAGCGCCACAACTGTTTTCAACATTGATAATTATAAGAAATGTTTCTGTAGCATCAAAATCAGCATATTAGAATGATTTCTGAAGGATTGTGTGACACTGAAGACTGCTTTGGCATTACAGGAATAAATAATAATTTAAAACATTCAAATAGAAAACAGGTATTTTAGAATGTAATAATATTTCACAATATTACTGTATTTTTGATCAAATAAATGCAGCCTTGGTGAGAATAAGAGACTTCTTATAAAAACATTTAAAAAAAACTTTTGAATGGTAATTCTTCATATAAACATTCTTCATCTTAGCTATTTATAATACCCAAACCCAAGCTAAAACAAATAAACCTATACAGGCATTACCGTGCATAATGTGCTGTCATAGCTTGCCACATCATGTGATACTCATAAAACAAAATGAAATGTATTGCATTGTTTAACAGGTTGTTCTCAAGTAACATGATCACATGGGAATTTCCTCACATAGAAAGCATTTCTTTGTGCTTTGTCAGGTTTATTGACAGGCAGATTCACCTAACAGTCTGTTTCAGAGTGTTCATCCCTCATTGACCTTGACTGTCAGTTAGGAATCCCCCCTAAACCCACAGCAATTGTTGTATGACAGGTTTAACTGCACTACTCCGCACACACTGACAGCAGTGTTGATATAAAACCACTTATGAAGAAGCAATATGCTGTAGGTTAGACCCTGCTGTATATTTATATGAAATGTCATAGATCTTGTGACAAATCAGCATGTCAGGTCACTCTATCTTGTTTTTCAGGCAATTAAACGAGCTTACTCTAGATTTAAAGAGTAAAGCCAGACATTTGATGTAAAAAATATCCAGTGTCAGAACCTTTTTAGTGGTTGGTTTGAAAGTAATTTAAGGTATGTTTATGTCCTCAGGGAAATGCAGGCCCTGCTGCATTCTGGGTACTGGGCTACTTACTCACCAACCCTGAAGCTCTAAGGGTTGTGAGAGAGGAAATCCAAGGTGGAAAGCACCTCCGCCCGGAAAAGAGACAGAAAAACACTCCAGTATTTGGTAGGTCACATCAGTGAGATAATTTATCATTTATCATTCTATAGTAAAGTCTTATGTATAGCACATCTATTTGTGGTGATTATTGTTTCTGCAATTGAATCCTGAATTAAATTTTAAATACACACACACATATATGTGTATATGTATAAACTGTATATATTAGTGCTGTAAAATCGATTAATCACGATTAACTGAATCTAAAATAAAAGTTTGTGTATATGTTTGTATATGTATATACGGTATATATCAGTTCCTCCAGGATTTCATGATTCTGTGATCGCTGAATTTATCGTAAAATCAAGCAAACTCCGCAATATATTCGGAGGAGTTTACATTTTTTCTTAATTGCCGCAGATTTTCCACAGATCAAATGTTAGTCCAGAGCCCTGCAATGGTTCTCGAGGTCAGAAAAGTAATAACGATGTTAAAAGAATGTTGTGTGTGTGTGTGTTTATGTGCTCTTATATATTTCAGGATGAGAGTTACAAAACCAAATTAAAACCTAATTTTTGAAATGTCACTTGTTTTTACAGATAGTGTTCTTAGGGAGACACTGCGTCTAACTGCAGCTGCTCTCATCACTAGAGAAGTGATGCAAGATAAGAAGATTCATTTAAGCAATGGCCAAGAATACCAACTCCGACGGGGCGATCGCCTGTGCGTTTTCCCCTTCATCAGCCCTCAAATGGACCCGCAGATCCACCAACAGCCAGAGGTGCACTTTCAGATTCCATTTCCATCCTAAACTCAACCAAGCAGAGAGATGAGATTCACTTGGGGGAGAAATCATTTTATTACCTGAAGAATCTGTGCAAAATTTGAGATAAATTTGAAATGTGTATTGATTTTCACTTTATTAAAAATAGGTGCAATTGAAATAGACTCAAGAGCTTACACTGCTCTTTAACAGGCTAAACATTTTCATAGACTCACATTAAAGGTACCATGCCACATCTAGAATATAATAGAGACTTGGTGGTTGGCTCTTCTGACCAAGAGCAAGCCAGAATACTCTAGCAACCACATAGCAATGCCATATAAATCACCAACGACACTCTAACAACCACACAGGAACATGTTAAAAACAACTCCTTAGCAATCACATAGCAACACCAGCATGAAAAAAATATGTATTTAATTTAAAAAATAAAATCTAATTCAAAATGATAAAAAAGTATATATTTATATTTAATCATATTCTGTACTTTCTATAATTCATGTTTCTAAAATGTTAACTTTTTTTTTTTTAGACTTAACTGACTTAACAAACCAACAAAAAAGTTTTAAATGTTTTTAATGTTTAATGTTGCTATGCAATGCTAAAATTTCCTTTTTACAGATAATGCATTGCTTTATTAACACACCTCGCTTATTGATATAACCTAAACCTATTTACCTTGAACTTTATTGATGTCCACCATTATGATCAAGCTTGGATTACATTCTGCACAGGTCAAAGGGCTAATCTAGTGAGATATCTGGGATTAGCCATTCAAGACTGCTGTCATTGGCACAAAGACAAATAGGGGGAAGGGGTCCACAGTTTATAGTCACTGCTGCTGCTCCTACTATCTGTGAGAAACAGACGCTCACACCACTTTGTAGGCCAAATTGCTGACGTTGCATACGTAGTGCTGTGTATTGGCACTGTGAACTAAAGATCTGATCCAAGCTTCCATGTCAAGCATACTGATTAATAGTAAATTGATTAACAGCACAGCGAGATGCTGTTCCTGCAAGCAAACATTGGACGTGTCTCACAAACATATCACATGAGCGCAGTTTCTTGCTTTACAATGTTTCATCAAGACAATCTAATGTTGGTGTCAGGTGCTACAAATTATGATGTATTCATTTTACACTCAAAGACACAATAATTCAAAATTTTAATTCTGCTTGTCTTCTTGTAATGCAACAGATGTTCCAGTTTGACCGCTTCCTTAATGCAGATGGATCAGAGAGGAAGGACTTCTTTAAGGAAGGGATGAAGGTGAAATATCCTTCCGTGCCCTGGGGGACCAAAGGCAACCTGTGTCCAGGACGGCATTTTGCAGTTAGTGCAATTAAAGAGTGAGTATAATAGCATTCAACACAACAACACTTAAAGAGGACCTATTATGTTTTTTTTTACATTTTCAGTTTTCTTTAGTATGTAATGTTTCTGTTTGAGCATGAAAAAGGTCTGCAAAGTTACAAAGTCCACTCCAAAAGGAGTTATTCTCTATATTAGCAAGCACTGTTTGGGAGCTCCCTGAAATGCCTCGATTGTAGTCTTCAGTTTTCTTCCGGAAATGTACATATCTCAATATTCCTCATTTAAATAATTCCTGCTCAAGGCATACGGAAAACAAGAGGGGGTGAGACCTGGTTGAGTTGTGTTAGTAGTGTGTTAAAACTCGCGATTATGTTAAGGTGCGTGACATTTCCGAAACACGCTCGATGAGTGTGACCAATCACAACACAATGGTCCAACCGACCAATCAGAGCACATTGCACTTATCGGAAGGAGGGGCTTCATAGAGACAGGAACTAAACAGAGTGTTACTGACAGACTGGGAAGAGAGGTGCTTGCAATGTAAAATATGTGAAAAATAATGTGTTTTTGAACATTCAACCCTGAAAACCTATTCTAGTAGACCCCAAAAACAACATCAAGTCTTTGTAAGATGTCATAAAAGGTCCTCTTTCGATAAGGTCACATTTACTGTTTACTGTCAACACCTGCTCTAAGTACATCCATAAACTTTTGCCTATTTTATGCTTCTCTCTGTTAGCAACTATAATGACATTTGTAATAATTATCTAATTTTCCAATCCCTTTAGGCTTGTGTTCACAATCTTGACTCAATTTGATCTGGAGCTATGTGACAAGAATGCAACGCTGCCATTGGTAGACCCCAGTCGATATGGTTTCGGCGTTCTTCAACCTGCGGGAGATCTAGAGATCCGTTACAGAAAAAGATCTTGACAGTGCTAATATGCCAAATCTTATTAAAACTGTACAGATAACAATAGCCTTTTTTACAACAATGTTTTTAACAATGTCTTGAATACTTTTTGCAATAATAAATATTGTATTTTTTTAAACTCTGGTTTACTCATTTCTTAAAACATGATGTCATTTGGGTTTACTATTGTCACGATCCCTGCCTGTGTTCCCTGTCTCCATTGTGTGTTCACCTCATGTTTCCCTGTTGGTGCTCTTCTTGTTAATTACCAGGGACACTCATTGGACCACACCCCCTTGTATACTCATTACCTTGTTTAGCTTGTTTAGTCTTGTTTTCTCACCCTGTATAAGCCTGGTTCACTCATCCATTCCCTGCTAAGTCTTGTCTAGTGTTTAACTGCAATTCTGAGCGTTCTGTCATTTGTTCCCTTGTTCTTGGTTTTTGGTCTTTGCCTGTTTCCTGGATTCCCCTGTGTGTTTCTGCTTTGTTGTTTGTTTGGACTGCCTTCCTGTGGATTTATGACCATTTGCCTGTTTTTGACCTCGAGTGTGGATTACCCTTTAAATAAAAGTCCACACAAAACAGGCACAACACCGGGATCGTGACAACTATTCTTACTTTTCTGAAGAAATATCCCATCCAGAGGCCCATTCAATATCTCCAAAACACGCAAACATTTTTACACTTTTTTAATGCAATTTTAATTTTGATAACCTGCTTTAAATCCCCTCCATGAACAATGCAGAATCACTCGGATGCTTAAGTGTATTTTTCTTCAATGTTTTGTTTGTCAGGGTCAAACTGATTCTTAAACCAAAGCAAATGTTCTACTATAGTGAATAATGGTCACATTTTGGAGAATGCATGCCTGCTTTGTTATACAACAAAGTTAAAGCTTCTATCGGTCTTTATTTATTTTGACTAGGGGTTACCTCAGGGTAAAATGCACTTTTGATTTTTTTTTTTTTTTCTCCTAAAACACTAAATAGCAAAAAGCACCACCTCATCACTTTCCTAAACGCCTGTTTGCTAGGAAAGTGATCCATTATGTGCAATAACAAAAAATTAAATTTAATATATGTTCTAAAATATAATATTTTTATTGCAGATTTAGGTGAAAATCCCTGTAATGATCACATTTACTTTGAGACAAAAGACTTGTTTCTCATGTTCTTGCAATCTTTTAAAGTAAATGCAAATGGTAACTGCTATGAATTAAAGGCAGAAAAGTCAATCTCTACAGATCATGAAGGTTAATATTTACCATTAAAATAATTAGGATAGATAATTTGCTGCAGTTCATTATAAGAACTTGAATGTAATGATTGGAGATACCAAAGAGCATCTTAGTACAGCTACTGTGCTTCATCTTGGTAAAATATTAAATCAAACTCACATATTCAAGGAGCTGCAGCTATGGCTGAACTGACTCATAGGTTGCTTGAGCACTGCTCCAAAAAGCGGATGTGTTTCCTAACGCATATGTAATAAGTGGCTAGTTTTCTGTATTGCCCTCTCTTCAGGCGCCATTTTCACACAGGTTACTCGTAACGACACACAAGGAGCTGCTCCAAGAGCCTCTTGGAGCTGGGTGGCAAGGGTTAAGCTCGCCGTCTCTCTGCCATTGGGCGGTGAGACTACGGCGAGCCAGCCATCTGCAAGGAAAGCAGCTGTCGCCTTCACGCAAGAGATGTTAGACATCAGTAAACGAAAACAGTGTGGATTCACCCCAAGACTTGTTGATCTTTTTCCATGAGAAAAAAAGCGGCGCGATATGTGCATGTCTGGAGAAGATGAACGAGCTGCTGTGTACTGGCTTATTTAAACCGTGGCGTCCCTGCGTTTTCACCCATTTTAAATGCTTAATTTCACACCGCTGTCAGCAATAAGTCTTCGCAAATTAAGGTGGGTTTTTTTTTTTTACCGATATTTATCAGTCTACCCAGTTTTTATACAGGTTATGTCTACCGTATGCTTAAGTATTATTGATCGTTTTGGAAATTTCTGCCGAAAACCTAATGGGTAAAGTGTGACATGGTGTGCAGATGAGCTATAGGCTTTTTTATAAATACTATTTAATTGCATTTTATGCAGTTAAACATGCCATATTAATAACTACAGCTGCAATGAGGTTGTAATATTGTTTTGTGGCGTTAACACGTCTGAAGATTTTCCCCCTATGGATCAATACTGCTGAATGCCACTCCTACAACGTTTAAATTATATTTAATGTCTTTATGATAGCACTTTGCCAAGATGTTTTGAATATGTCCTCTGTTATGATCCGGAACAATGTGCTTTGCGTATTTAGCGTCACTTTTTTCTTCAAGTGTGCAAGAAGATCAATGAAATCATATCATAAGCGCAGCTGCATTGACACATTGATGTCAATAATGACTGCCTGATGCCATTAATAACATTTTATCTAAGAAAAGACGTGCGATGCTCATTAAAATCCATTTTAATTAGCTTCGCAGTGTGTACTAAAGGCTAAACCAAAATGTCTATCATGTCATCATGTTTTCCTCCTATTTTGCATGTTGTTGTTGTTGCTGCAGCTGTAGGCTACGGTCGGGCTCCAGCCGACGTTACACTTAACTCTTTAGTTACAAGGTATGGGCATTAATATAACATTTTAGTCTTTTATTTAATAGTTTATGGAGTCTTTTAACATACTATACAGCAAATGGGATATGGGCAGTTGTCAAACGGCAGATGTAGCCTGCTGAAATGATGTTGATTATTAAATAGCCTGTTCCTTTCAGAGGATGACAGGTGGATCGCGTGCATTCCAATTTATTTGGATTCAAATGTTTGTTATCTTTTGGGAGTTTAAACGGGCGTTTAACTTAGACAAAAACTGCCCTTCAGGAAAGCAGCAGGAGATTCAGCACCACGCCGGTGGACAGCGACTTCTCAAGCTTTGGGATTCGTAAGGAATTTAATGTTTGCGATTCATCTTAACGATTCCGGTTCCTTAACGGTTCCGTTAACGACTCTCTTAGTACTTTAGATTCATTTAGTAGCCTAATATTTTAAAAAATAGTATTGCATTTACTGTCCTCGATAGTCTGTTGTCAAAATACGAGATCATTTCAGACTCCAACAGGACAGATATAACAAAAAAAGATATTATTTTAACAAAGTTCTTTCAAAAAGTGGGCTTACACATATTTTAATGACTTTTCACACACTTTTTAAAGGCAGCATAAATGCAGTCCGCTAAATGCTTAGGCTATATGTTTTAGATTCACTAAAAAGAACCGGTTCAGACTGTTCGTGCAATCTTACTGAATCACTGAAAAGAATCGAATAGAGTCCTTCGTTTAGGATTCGAACCATATTGGTCGAGCTATATTATTATCGATTCGATGAAAATAATCGGCTCATAAAAGACGCTTATTGCAGGAATCAGATTACACTGGTCGTGCTACATGTTTTTGATCCACTAAAAAGAACCGGCTCATAAGAGTCATTTGTTCGAGAATCGAACAACAGGGGTGGCGCGCTCTGTAGACTTGGCGTGACGTACGCATCGGCGCATAAATGCGCGTTCAGGAACCGTTAACAGAATCAAAAGTCATGCATATATAAATGCTTTTTAACTGATTTTCGATTCCTTACCCTGTCGAACTTTTAATAAAATATGTTTCTGCTAGTAAGTGACTGGTTTAGGAATTTATTAATGGATTTATTTAATGTATAAAACTTAAAGGGATAGTTCACCCAAAAATGAAAACTCTGTCATCATTTAGGCTACTCACCCTCAAGTAGTTCCAAACCTGTATGAATTTCTTTGTTCTGCTGAACACAAAGGAAGATATTTGGAAGAATGTAACCAAACAGATCTTGACTACCATAGGAATAACTACCATAGTATTTGTTTTTCCTACTATGGTAGTAAATGGGGGGCGAGATCTGTTTGGTTAGGTTACTGACATTTTTCCAAATATCTTCCTTTGTGTTCAGCAGAACAAAGAAATTCATACAGGTTTGGAACTACTTGAGGCCGAGTAAATGATGACAGAATTTTCATTTTTGGGTGAACTATCCCTTTAACAGAGCACTTAACAAACATCAGAAAATATGCAACTCATTTCTTGTTTCTCCCCTTTCTTCAGCAGCCCGAATAGAATGAAACAGCTCGGAGAACTGCTGGTAACACCGCCTGTCCCATGGCCAACATCATAGGGTAGTCTACGCAAATAACAACATGGATAAACCCTCTGCAGGAATGAGTAAAGTTGGCTCTCGCTCGACAGCCTCTCTGCCCCCAGAGCCTGTGGATATAATCCGGAGTATGTCGTGCTACCGGCGTGTCAAACTGAACGTAGGGGGTCTGCCGCATGAGGTCCTGTGGAGAACCCTGGACCGACTGCCGCGCACACGACTGGGCAAGTTACGAGACTGCAAAACCCACGAATCACTCATGGACATATGCGACGACTACAACCTAGACGACAACGAGTACTTTTTTGACCGGCACCCTGGGGCTTTCACGTCTATTCTGAACTTCTACCGCACTGGGAAGTTGCACATGATGGAGGAAATGTGTGCCCTGTCCTTCAGCCAGGAGCTGGACTACTGGGGGGTGGATGAGATCTACCTGGAGTCGTGTTGCCAGGCGCGGTACCACCAAAAGAAAGAGCAGATGAACGAGGAGCTCAAGCGGGAAGCGGATACATTGAAGGACCGGGATGGTGAAGAGTTTGATAATACGTGTTGTTCAGAGAAAAGGAAGAAACTATGGGACCTACTAGAGAAACCAGGCTCGTCTGTAGCAGCCAAGGTATACATCACTACATACACTGACAGACAGCATCTTATCAGATTGATAAATAGGCCAAGACTCAGACATAAACAAACAACTTCCACAACAGTGTGCATTAGGTTAGAGAGAAAGGGAGTCTAGTTCTTTATAAATGATCATACATGTATCATATACAATAGCATTCCAGCAGCATTCAACATTGTGTCAAACATCTTCATCTGCCAAGAAAAAAAGCAACCTCAACATAAGCATATATCAACACTCAATTAGCTTAAAAGGCCAATGTAAAAAGTGCAGTTCAAGCCTCTGGACTCTAACCAAATTGCTTCAGTCGTGCAATCAATCACAACAGAGTGGCACTTTCGTGCTTCTCACATAATTCAAAACGTAGTATTTCCATGTAAACATTCACACTCAGAGCTTCTATGGGTGCAGGTCTGACATCTATATGGATCTACATCGGTTTTGGTTAACATCTTTTGGTCTTGGATCAATAAGAACAGCATCTTGGTTGAATGGTATTGTTAGAGATGCAGTGCCTATCTGTAAACTTTTGTTCTCGCTCTCTGTTGGTCATCTATTTGACGCGCTCTAATTCTATAATTGTGTACCTGTGCTGATATATAGTCACATGGGATTGGGAGGGACAGTTCAGTGTAAGACTGTCCTTCCTGTTACCAGGCAACAGAGAGATGACTCTATCACTTTGAAAGGAAGAACTATAAGTCACTAAAGGACAAAGTTATTGTTTGAGGGTGTTTGAGTGGTTTCTGGCTAAACTGGACCATTGTTTAGGCACATGTGTACCCATTCAGTTAAGAACTGAACAAAGAGTCAGGCTTCCTTTTTGGCTTTTTCCTCTTCCCCCTCCATCTCTCCCTCCCTCCCTCTTTCTTTAGGCTCCTTCACTGCACCTCTGGCTAAATGTCAGGGAAATGTCACATTAATTATCCTCCATGAGACTTTGTGTCCCATTCTGTTTTCAGCCCCTCCTTTCTCCCCCCCCCCATTCTCACTCGAACGGGCTCTGTCTACATCTGTCTCAAATCAGATTTCGCTGCATGGCCCTACCGCACAATGAAATTATGTCAGACCGCCGTCATATCATTGCAAATTACCGCCTGGTCATATATCAAAGCTCGACTTCACCTTTTCTGCATTTACTAGTCATGCATTACCATGCTATATTTAGTGGACACTAATTAATAATGTTTACAAGATAGGAGGTGTCAATTTGCTTTAAGGACCTTGTATTGAAGCCTCGTGGTCAAAGCTGTGACGCCTCAGTCGAGGCATGAATGCTGAGGCAGTACATGTTGTTTTTAATTCAACTGTACATGCAATTTATTATGTAATATGTTCTAGCTTTGATTCAGTGCCATTTATTACTGGTATTGACTAACTACATTGTAAATCTGAGTTGTGCATCTTTAATCTATGCATTTTTAACCACAGGACTTCAGATTCAAGTACATGCGTAGATGACATGAAATATGTTTGGGAAATACTTTGGGTGTGATATATTTATTAAAATATTTGGTAACACTTTAGTATGGGGAACAATTCCCACTTTTTTATTAGTACTTACAAAGCACATATTAATGCCTTATTATGTATGAACTTATTCTATATCCCTTAATCTATCCCAATACCTATATTTAAAAGAGACAATTACCTTACTAACTATTAATAAGCAGTAAATTAGGAGTTTATTGAGGCAAAAGTCATTGTTAATGGTGAATATGTTCCCTATACTAAAGTGTTACCAAATATTTTAAACAACAAACTCTAATACTCAAATTCTCTAATAATTATTAAAAAGTAATTTTTCACACCACAGGAGTATTTAAAATGAACTTGAAAAAGTTGAAAAACTTATGTTATAATACACATAGAATATATATACAGAACAGTTTAATATAAAGGAATTTTCTGTTTTACAGGTGTTTTCCCCATTTTTTGAATTTTAGGGTTAAAGGAAATGTCTGTAAACTTAAAGAAATAGTTCACCCAAAAATGAAAACTATCCTATAATTTACTCACCCTCAAGACATCCTAGGTGTATATGACTATCTTCTTTCAGCAGAACACAATCAGAGTTACATTAAATAATATTCTGGCCCTTCCCAGCTTTGTATTGGCATTGAATATCCATATTTAAAACTTGATAAACTATAATCACTGGCTTCCAACAACGTCATACGTCCTCTGACTGGACGTATTACGTAAGACTTAGCTCCTCTAATTTGAAATCCTCCGACATTTTTCTTTAAAAATTCTCATTTTAGACTTCTAATTCATGCCCGGTGTTTTGTTTTGCTCTATCATCTTCACTTCTGCATTCATCAATTCTCAGCTAAGCTAATGCTACGCCTACGTTATACGTCGGGTCAGAGGTCACCCTTCTGCCGGAACTCAACACTCTTGTGAACACGCGTACGGCCATTGCCGGAAGCCAGTGATTATAGTATATAGTATTAATGTGTTAAATATGGATATTTTTCTTACAAAACCCATTGCTTCGCTTCAGAAGGCATTTATTAACCCACTGGAGTTGTATGGATTACTTTTATGATGGATGGAAGCGCTTTTTGGAGCTTCAAAAACTCAAAAAAGCTTACAAAGCTGGGAAGAGCCAGGACATTATTTAATATAACTCCAATTGTGTCCGTCTGAAAGAAGAAAGTCATATACAGGATGGCTTGAGGGTAAATTATGGGATAATTTTAATAATTTTTAGGGAGATCTATTCCTTTAACAGAAAATGTCCTGGCAGAAAATGGCCAGTACCTTTTCTGTTTTAAGGATTTTTTTCTTAAAGTGATACATGAATTCTAGATTTGAAATAGTCATTTGAAATGATATGGTGGCAGTCTAATATAATCTTATTGTGTAGTAAGGCCGTGCAGTGAAATCTAACATATTTCTCTTATAAATTCATAAGCACTTTAACCTAAAATCTTAAAAGTTAATGGACATAGTATAGAGTGTATTGCTGTCAGTGTTGCGCCTGGAGGAGACAGACAAACTGCTGGTATTAGAATACTTACCAAATGCAAAGAATGACAAATCAGCCAAGATTAATCCCAATTAAAGGTGGTGCTGTGAGTTCAGACTATAAGCATGAACAGGTCAAGACGGAGTAATTAGCTAATGTTCTTTTCAAAGAATCTCATTTATGATTTAACCAATAACTTTTATTGAAGACTCACAGTTCCGACCCAGCCCTGTGTCTGAGGGTGTGGATATTTCCTGATTCTCAGAGATGTCACAAAACACCAGTCTTATTTACTGTCTCTATTTGGTATAAAGGGAAGTAATCACTTACTGGATGTGGTTATTTACAGCCAATGTCCTTCCAGAAGCCCTTGCAGCTCTGAGAGGCAGTAACCTTCTGGTTTGTAAAGCCTGTGATACCTGAGAGATGATAAAGGACATTGTCACAGATCTAGTTCAAGTGTCATATGATTATTACCATGCCTTTGATTTATTAAAAAAAATAAAACACCATATGGCATGTCAAAAACGGTTCAAGGTGACCCTGTTTATTGTGAGAAAGGCAACCTTTCTCTTTCTTTATAGTTAATACTACTGCAGTTTTATTACTATTATGTTCAAGGGACATTAATTCTTGTGAGGGATACAGATAATAAGCCATCCATTCTATCAATGCAAAATTTATGAGGATATCTGACTAGTGCCTGTAAAGGTGTCTAATGTCAGGATGGCTAACCTAAAAATAGAAAACTACGGAAAGACTCCGCTTTTGTGACCAGGGCTGGAATCAATTCCTTTGCAGTTTTGCCAGTTCAGATGATAAAAGTGAAATTCATATCTCAGTGTATGAATTGATAGGATTAGATAAGGTGAAATGAATTTGAATTTGCTACTAATAATTTCTAAAGCTCCACCCTGTTCATTAATCCTGAAGTCAACACAACAGCAAATGAGTAATTTGTGTAATTTATGAAACTCCATTGTTAATGTGTAAGAGGTTAATTTAATAATAGTTCCTAGCAGCAAAAACATAACTATATCAAGTACAATGTAACAGTTTGTACCCTGCTAAAAGTGATAAATGGTAAGAAGTACTACACATTGTAAATATTACATACAGTGGCAAATATGCATTAAAATACGCTAAAGCTAAAACATTAGCTCCACTCAAAACGAAATAGGCCTATGATATTAGTTAGAGAACACTTTTTAAACAACAAGTGATATTGCTTCTATACAGTAGTTCTATAAACAAGAAGTTATTATTGAGAAATAATAACACGAACGCCCTCTCAAGTCATATTTACCACAACAGCTACATTGCCTTGTCTTGTCATTAAAGTAGTGCATATTTACATATATCAGTAATCATTTGAAGCGTATTGTATTTTATACACAGTGAAAATAGCCTGTATTTGACCGAAATTCTAGAATCGTCAGCAAGCCGACTGTCTAGATAGCATGGTGAATGTTTATATGGTTGTCAATGAATGGGACACTAAATATCATTTTGGCTATCATTTTCTCTATAAATAGGCAAGAATAAACCTGGTGTTCTCCATCATTCCCGTTCTTTCCGAAAACAAAGCACTTGAGTTCGACATGCTCGTAATCATGACTCCAGAAGTGGGAAGTAGGAAATTTCCGATATATGAAGGCAGCATAACTACATAATATTGCCAATTACCATGCGAGCATAAAAACTTTTTTGCGATATATGGGAGTTTTTGCAAAATTAAAGTACGTGTTTCCATTGGGTGTATTTTCAATTCACAATTTCAGTTTGCGCTATTTGAAGGGTAATGGAAACGCAGCTATTGTCTGTATTTGCTCCTCCATCAAAAATAGTTTTAAACAAAGCCGAAGCAGAACCGTTGCCACACCGATTATGTGTTTCGTTACTGAATGAATCAGCGTTTTTGAAGGAATCGGTTGAATCAATGAGTCAATGATTCACTCATGAAGGCAGTCATTTGTTGCCACCTACTGGTGCAATGATGTAACTTGCTGAAAAAGTAATCTACTCAATATATAGTGGGTTCAGTTCTAGACCTTGACGTTGTATTTTAAAATAATAATTTAGCTTCTTCTCAACCATTCTGATTCTGCTGTTTTGTATTGGATTCCTTTTTCTTCATGACCCAGTTACACTTCAATTCAGGAATGGATAGCGCTGCATTCTTGTAAAGAATCAGAAACAGAACAGAATTCACAGGATTTATGCTATTTTCAATTTCTGACAAGGGGTCAGGAACATTGACCTTAGCAAAGGCTTGAAAAGCCAGTAGTTCTTAGGGTGTTTTACCATCTTTTGTGATCCTTTCCTGGATGAAAGAATTTCAGCAGGCCAACCTGTACTGGGAACATTCACAGGTCCAAGTGTTCTCCTTCTTTTTCTTTTTTTTCTTCCCAAAATACAAAAGAGTTAGAAATGCTTTTAATCTCAGCCTGGTCTTCTCAGATAGTGATAATGGCATGAAATGCCACTTATAGAAATTTGCAATTAGTTTATACATTTCATCATATTTAATGAATCATAAATGATTACATTATAAAAAAATAAAAAAACATTAAATTAAAAATATTCAATTATTAATTATATATATATTTTTGGAGAATGAGTGGAAGAACAGAATTCATTCCCAGAATGCATTACATGTGTTGATTTTCAATATTTTAACTACGACTTTTGCCTCAATTCCTAATTACTGCTGCTTATTAATAGTTAGTAAGATAGTTTTTAAGTTTAGGTATTGGGTAGGATTAATGGATGTAGAATATGATCATGCAGAATAAGGCATTAATATGTGCTTTATAAGTAATAATAAACAGCCAATATCCTAGTAATATACATGCTAATAAACAAATAGTTAATAGTGAGAATTGGACCCTAAACTAAAGTTTTACCATTTCTTTAAATTACAATTTAGTAAATTCCTCTTCCTGTCAATTTGACTTCCTGAGAATGTGGATATTTTAATTCAAATATATAGAATTGAAATATATTTGTCATATCTTTGAATTTACATTAGTGTCCATGTTGTACTTCAGTAAGTGCAGAGTAAAAGTTATATATAACAACATTTCCTACATAATATGAAATCATTTGGCAAGCCTGTAATTATGCATTGTTATTGTTACCACAATGAATTATTTTGACATGTAACTTGATCACTCATGCATTATAAGAAGGTGTCCTGCAGTTATCGTGCTGCACTCGGCAGCTGCTTCATGAAGCTCATCATGGTACACAGGTCTTAACCTGTGGTTTGCTGCGGTTAGGATAGCCTAATTACCTGTGACACAGAAGTTGTGATGTGAACTTTTTATTGTGAATCACGTAATCAAGAATCACAACAGTGTGATATGAATCATCTAATGCTCTGTGAGCTTTGTATCTAAATGCTAGGAAGCCATGTGGCTTGTTATTGTGCAATCAGCTCTAATCGCTTTCTATCGCATCTCATTCAACTTATTTGTGAGTGAAGTGTCTTTCGTTGTTGAAGATGTTGGCCACTTTTGGGGAAGATGTCATATAATGCGTCTTTATGCATGATCTCATAAAGGATAACACATTTAACTGGTGCCATTTTAATTTATGCACTGCCGAGCAATGAGAGTAAAAATGTGGTGTTGTCGTTTTTAAGATGACATTCTTCGGAGCTTGGGCCCCATCTTATTAATAACAGCCCATATTTCTGCATATATAATTAATCATTCTTTAATTAAACCTCATTAGGAGGTGATTTGTAGCATTTAGGAGGCTAGGCAGTCTTGGAATCTAATGAATAGAGAAGTGCAATTATTTTTTCAGACCCATCAATGCAAGTTGTTAAAATGAGATGTGACCGCAGAGCTCTTGAGAAATTTACCATCATACACCAAAATAGTTATGAATCAGACGGCTGTTTTCAAGCTCGGCTATGTCTCGTTCTTTTCTCTCACACGCACAGTTACCAAAAACATGCCCCGAGTCAGAAATAAAAGAGTCTCATGTCACTGTCAGTGTCTCGGCATGAACAGAAGCGACTTTTCTGGAGCAGCGTGTCTGGCTTTGACATTAAAGAACAGGTTCGTGCTACAGTTAAAGAAAGAGTTCACCTAAAAATGAAAATTCTGTCATCATGTACTCACCCTCATGTCATTCCAAAGCAGTATGAGTTTCTTTTCTCTGTGAAACATAAAAAGAGAAATTTTGAAGAATGTGCTGGTCTCTCTTTTTTATGCAATTACAAAAATGGGGGAGAAGGACATAAAAGCACTGTTAAAATATCCTAAAATGGTGTCAAGTCTTCTGTAGCCGTATGATAGTTTTGTTTAAAAAAATTACTCGCCATATTCATAAAAATTCAAGAGCAAAATAGTGATGTCTGATTTGTGAAAAAAAAGTTTGTTTTTTTCCAAAATGTATCAGAATCATGAATCAAGTTCAACTCATTGATTCAGCTGACTGAACAACTCTCTAAAAAGGAAGATTATCAGTGAATAGTATACAGAAATACTATTTAGTTTCAGAAGATTTGGAGTAAAGTTGGACCACTTTTTGAAGCTTGAAAGCTTTAGTTCCCAGTTATTGTTATTTCATGGAAAAGAGTGACAAGTCTTTAGAATTTCTTTTCTCCACGGCAGAAAAAAGTCATACAGGTTTGGAACGACATGAGGATGAGTAAAAACAGAATTTAGATTTTGTGGGTGAACTGTCCCTTTAATTGACCCTTCTCCGGGAGTTTGATTGACAGGCGATCTAACCAATCATAACGCCAAGTCTGCCATTGTGTCTGACAAAGCAGCCAGGGGAGTTAGTAGATTAACGTTGGTGGTATTGAACTTGAAAAATGATGTGTACTGACATCTTTCTGTGGTTGAAATGTGGTTCATTCATGTTTATTTGATGATATAAATTAGTAAGAAGAGATGATCGGTTCATGAGCCGCTTGATCTGAGGTGCTACAGCTATCTGTCACGACACATTAAAGAGCCACAAAACGGTATTTATTGTTTAAATTTCTTTAAAAATTACAAAATTTGAAATTTGTGACTTTGTTTCATATCAAAAGTAACCTGCTTTGTCTTGTCTGTCGATACATTGTCAGTGTCTTCTTTGCTCTGCGATGTATTTTTCACTGCGTGAGAACATGATGTGTGGTGTGAGAGCGGCATGGCTTGTCGGACATAGCAACAGTAACTATAGGAGGCGGGTCTTTGCGAACTGTCAATTAAGGGCCTTTCCATTAAAGCGATAGTTCATGAAAGTCAATCAAAGTCAATAGGGCCCATCAACTGTTTGGTTACCGACATTCTTCAAAATATCTTCTTTTGTGTTCAGCAGAATAAAGAATTTCATACAGGTTTGGAACAACTTGATTGTGAGTAAATGATGACAGAACTTTCATTTTTGGGTGAACTATCCCTTTAAAGTTAGTGATTAATTTCCCCTATTCATTGCAAAATTGTGGCATATTTTTGCTTCTTTGCAAACATAATGTATTTCTAGAAGCTTTCTAGGAGTTACTTTCCTATATACTGTGAGTAGTACTTTAATCGATATGCAAAAGTAGCAAAACAGCAGTTTAAAAATGATAACATTTCTGCTAAATTGTTTAACTCTCAATAGGTCTACATACAGTAAGTGTTAATCCATCCCTAATCACAGCATTCCCATTCACCTACACAATTGGCAGCAGAGCCTCTGTTGCCATGGCAAACTCCATCGGTTTCCAGGGCAATGGCTTGTGTCTCTGTGTTGAAGTAAGAGTATGTAGTGTGCGGTGAGTACATAATGAAGCTTACATTGATTTCCTCATTGAAACTTGCAAGTTTGACCAGCATGCTTAGCAGAATCAGAAATATATTGTCAGTGTCACATTTTCCTCTCTCTATAGACATATTTTGTGTTTGTATGTTTTTTGTGGGCGGAGCCTACCTGGTGGCAGAAAATGACAGTTCTGCAGTAGCAGTTTATGGAAGCTACGGAATAAAAGAATAAAAAAAGTTAATTTCGAGTTTATATCTCACAATTCTTAGATGGAAAAACATAATTTTTTCCTGCAATTTCCTGCAGTTCTGACTTTTCCCTCTCAGAATTGTGATATAAACTCACAATTGCGATTTATAAAGTCTGAACTGGGAGATATAAACATGCAAATGCAAGAAAAAAAGTCAGAATTGTGAAATAAAAATGTTATAGGCTATGTTTAAAAGTTATCTAATTTGGGAAACTTAGCAACCATAGTAGTTTTTTTTTTTTTTTTTTTTTTTGTAGATTATTCATGATTCATTTCCTATTGTAGTCATGATCCTTAGGTACTGTAATGAATCATATTAATGCACCTGTTCCCACTTCCCAGTGATTAATGCATTACACATATAGGCACTGATCCTTTCTATATAGTCACTAACCTTAAGTGCTTACATCTGGAAGATTACTTAGATCAATACAATGTCAGTTAATATCTTATTTTCGTACACAATTTTATCTGTTCTCTATAACATGCACTCATTCAAAATTCATATATAGATAGATATATTCACAATTACTGTGACCATTTATGTTTAACAGTCCAGTATATCAAGCAACAATCATATGTAGTGATCAATATCTTAAGGAATATATATGTGTGTGTGTATATATATATATATATATATATATATATAATATTAGGTAGTTGTGCTTGGAGTCAATTATTTTATTTGTGATAACGCAAATGAAACATGGTAAATTTTGCGGACATAATTTTTGGCAAGGTTGTCATACAAACAAATTATGATCACATGCAAAAACAAGAGAGAACCAACAAAATATTAACAACTGATTGTTGTAGTCAATATATGCTTTTCCTGGAGGCTTTTTGTTTTTATTATTTTTTTGTTTTTATTAAATTATTTTTGTCAAATAACCAAGTTTAGGGTTTTGTTCTTCCCTCATATTAAAAATATTTAAAAGTATAAAATATTTTCCTCATATTTTGATGGTTTAATCAAACGTCTAGGGTCATTAATATTTATATTTATTAATTTTTCTGTAAAATATTGATCGCTATACCCATGTGATTGCTGCAGTATTAGTAAAAAATTATTATTACCTTTACAACAAGGTTTCATTAGTTAACATTAGTTATCTACTTTAGTTAACATTTAAAAATGAACAATAATTCTACAGCAGTTATTATTCATAGTTCATGTTTATATCTACATTTACTAATACATTATTAAAATCAAAAGTTGTATTTGTTAACATTAGTTAATGCATTGTGAACTAATATGAATGACTGTACTTTTATTAACATTAACAAAGATTAATAAATACTGTAACAAATGTACTGCTCATTGTTAGTTCATGTTATATTAACTAATGTTAACAAATGAGACCTTATTGTAAAGTGTTACCAAATAATGAAATACTGATCAAGACTACCGAGTCTTCACAGCATACACATGTACAGGGTATTGATACTGTGCTACATAGCACTGTTAACCCAACACGAAACAAATGAAGAAAGACTGAATCGGCAGAGGTTCATGTTCGCAATCGGCCCTGGTCGCCCTGTTCTCAGTGTCCCCGGAGACAATATGTCAATACTATGCTGTCTCAATACTGTGCTATCTCTGTCGACTGGGCTGGGCTCACGGTTTCTTTTTTAGCATCTGCAATGCCCAAGGACAACACATCCTGGCCAGACTGTTTCCAATACTACTGTTGTCGTTTTTTTTTCTCTCATTGAAACCTGCTGAGACTGTTCATCATAGCAAGTTGAGTTAGTACCAAATGTGAACATATGGAACACTGTCATTTGTTTGTTAGTTTGCTTGATGCATCAGCTAACATTTAACACCCAAAGGCTAACTTTACACATATCTTTTTCACAGTATCACTACTGTGTCTACCACAGCATGAATTATACAGCTGACAGCTGAATCGTTGTAAATGAACACATCATATTTAAAGGGGTCCTTGATTATGATTTCACTTTTTTAACTTTAGTTAGTGTGTAATGTTGCTGTTAGAGCATAAACAACATCTGCAAAGTTACGACGTTCAAAGTTCAATGCAAAAAAAGATATTTTCTTTTACAGAAATAGTTTTTTAAGGACTACAACAAACAGAAGGTAGGGACTACAATGAGCTTCTTACCGAGTTGGTGACATCACAAACCCCAAAATTTACATAATCCCTGCCCCTGAGAACACGCAACAAAGGGGGTGAGGCCACGTGGGCTGCTTTAGAGAAGAGGAAGAGTTGTTGTAGTAGAGTGTTGTTACCATGCTGTCATTTTATACCGGACTGCTTCACAAACAAGGGTCAATTCAACGCTGGATTTGCACAAAAGATTAACATGCTAGTCGGTTAGTTGAATCAACTCCACAGCAACTACATACATTTATCTACTGACCATTCAGAAACATCCAGATGCATTCTAAAAGTTGTAACTTCTTCCTGAGTCTCCATCAGTGTCCGACTCCGGTTTGAACAATGTAAGGCTGAACACCATTACTGACAACCATCATTTTGGCTGCATGAGATTCTCCAGCTTTGTTGTTGTTGAGCAACCGAAGCATGAGCTGTTAAAGCTCCGCCCTCTTCTGGAAAGCGGGCCAGGAGCAGCAGCTTATTTGCATTAAAAGGGACACACAAAAACGGCGTGTTTTTGCTCACACCCAAATAGGGGCAAATTTGACAAGATGTAATAAATGATCTGTGGGGTATTTTGAGCTGAAACCTCACAGACACATTCTGAGGACACCGGAGACTTAAATTACATCTTGTGAAAAAGGGCATAATAGGTCCCCTTTAAATCTTCTCAAAATATTTCTAAAAAGGTTCTACAAAAGATTTTGCCTGGTGGACTTCATCCACACTCCCTAAAACCCACCCTCCAAAAACATGTCAGCAAACCTGATGTAAGCAAACCTGAAAGCTCAAACTGACAGGCCTAGAGTGTTTTTGATTGGCGACCGCTTTATTTATTGCTGTTTCCAGAGCCTAGGGCTGTCACAAAGACAGGTCTGGGGCCAGTTGTATAAACTGCTTAAACTAGTCTTAAAAGTTAGTCATTAAGTTTTTTTTCTTAAAGACTGGTCCTAACTTTTTAAAGTAAGCTACATAAAAAGGTAGATTGGTCTAATTTGAATGGGAGAAGTAAGACTGATTACCTCTTAAAGGGTTAGTTCACCCAAAAATGAAAATTCTGTCATTAATTATCCGTAAGACCTTCATTCATCTCTGGAACACAAATGTAGATATTTTAATGAAGTCTGAGAGTTTTCTGTCTCTCCATAGAGATCCAACATAAATACCACTTTTAAGGTCCAGAAAGCTAGGATAGACATCATTAAAGTACTCGTGTGACTCCAGTGGTTTAACCTCAATGTTATGAAGCGATGCGAGTGCTTTATTTGTGGCAAAAACATAATTTACCACTTTATTTTCGAAAATATTGATCTGCAACGCGAGTTTCGCAACTCATGCATTTTGTGTTCACATGAGAGCTGACATTGTTGCGTGAGCACGCTTTGGATAATTTGGGGTATTTTGAGCTGTAACTCCAGTGGTTTATTATTTTGTAAATAAAGTGGAAAATTATGCTTTTTGGCACAAACAGAGCACTCATGTCACTTCATAAAATTGAGGTTAAACCACTGGAGTTACTTTAATGATGTCTTTCCTACCTTTCTGGAGATTGAAAGTGGTAGTTGCGTTGGATCTCTATGGAGGGACAAAAACCTCGTGGATTTCATTAAAAATATCATCATTTGAGTTCCAAAGATGAACGAATGTCTTACGGATGTGGAACGTCACAAGGGTGAGTAATTAATGACAGAATTTTCACTTTTGGGTGAACTAACCATTTAACTAACTGCGAGTTGTTCAAACTAGTTCTTAGTGGCTAACTTTATGCAACTGATGTCTCAGGACACCCATTTGAGTGATCTGTCAGGTAGAAGGGACAATTTATGCGTGGTACTGTAAATAAAACGCCTACAGCATACGCCTTTACAAGAACTATCTGCCACCTCCAGAAATGTGAGCACTTGCATAATGCATAATGTCTTTCGTAATGTGTAAATCACTTATGAAAATAAACAGAACCAGCAATTCCAAAACAGACGCACAGCTTTTAATTAACATGATTTGATGAGTAATTTTTGTGCCCTCTAAAAACTATATTACTGTCAAGAGCAATAAGTAACAGCAGACCTACAATAAAATAAAAGGGCTTTCTCTGGCATCGTTAAATGTTCTTTCCCGCCATCTTACTTAACCTTTTCACATGACATTAGACACGAGGTTTATGTAATGTTGATGCATTGAGTCCCTTTACTGGCCTTCATTATCCTACCCAGAGGTATTACTGTGGTATGTGGTTTAGTGCGGTCAATATGTAGTATATGCTTACATAACAGAAATATGGAATATTCAGCATGTTATTAGTTGAAATCCAAAAGCTCTGTTCCAAGACGTAGCAAACTACCTTGCTGTCTACTTAGGTAGCTACCTTTTAAAAAAAAAACATGTAATTATATAATTTTATTATTTTTTACAAATATATTATTTTATAATATTTTCATAATACTGTTTGTTTACATTCCTCAATATAATTTTATAAATATTCTAAATATATTATTTTCATAATAAATATGCAATCAACATATTCCCCTGCTTACAATGCATTCTGGTATTGCATTTTAATGCTGCCTACTGCTCACAAGGATTGAAACCGCTGTATAGATAAGCTAAATGCTCTTTCTTTAATGTGAGCTCTGGCTAAATTAGCAGACGCATCTTGTCGATTATGAAATGATGAGAAAGTTCCGGCATACAAGAGAAGGCTAATCTAGAGAGAGATAATCAAAGATGGTTTTTGTCAGCATATCACAGAGGAACATGGTGTCTCATTCTATTGAAGTCTTTCCCAGGCTGTTAATACTCCATCGAGACATGAGCTTGACTGAAACAGGAACAGACTGAGTGTGTGATAA
Organism: Ctenopharyngodon idella; assembly: GCF_019924925.1. NCBI lineage: Eukaryota > Metazoa > Chordata > Actinopteri > Cypriniformes > Xenocyprididae > Ctenopharyngodon > Ctenopharyngodon idella. Next base: position 27,895,455 of record NC_067225.1, on the reverse strand, counting down.
ACAGAAGAAGGTGTACGTGTGTGGGGGTTAATTTGGTCTTAAAGGAATCCAATGAGAAAAAATGAGTTCATATTAAAATCTTTTTTATTACAAAATTTGCCATCTTGGCCTTTTTGAGCACTTTTTGGTACATTACTGAGATCTATTATAGACCTTATGCGGCAGAGAAAAAAGCGTGCAGCAATCTTTAGAATTTTGTGTTTGAACTTATATTTTTGCAGTAGCTCTGTGTATTTCTATAGCATCGCTGTCGAATAGTAATTAGCTTGTGAAGTGGATTTACTTATTGTAGTAGAGTTAACGAAAGTTATCATGAGAATTGTAATGTTTGAAGCGGATGTCATAACAAATGTCAGTAGACTGGGAAGATTTTAAATCTGTAAGATCTTACATTCTTGCTGTCAAAATACAAACTGGAAGACAAAACACAACGAGCACAGCGCTGAAATGGAGCAGGGCTACATAAAGTCTATAGACTTTGAAAAGTCTACATTTGGTCTCATAATTGCTGCAAAAGGCCGTTTACAATAGTGGGTTTTCGTTTTAAAACGCATAACATTTGCTACGGTTGCGCCTAACGTTTACACTACTCCAGCGTTTTTGACCTTCGAAAACAGGGAGACTTTGGAAAATGCTGCAGACTCCATTTTATTTTGAAAACTCTGGGGTTGCGTTTCAGTCTAAATGGACCAAAATGGAGACTTTTGAAAAAGAAGGCATGGCTGCCCACATTACGTTATCGGAACACAACAATAACAGACCAGTGCTGCGTTTCCCATAAGCATCGTAAGCCTAAGTTGATCGTAGAGACCGTTGATGGCTATACGATCAACTTAGGTTTACAATGCTTTTGGGAAATGCAGTCCAGAGCCGTCTCTCTCAAGCTAACTACATGCTCAAAAGGCAACTGTTTACACTTGTACGTGCATGCCCAGTGTGTATGAACGGTCATGTGACATGCGTTTTCGGTCGTGTAGTGTGGACGGAGATTGTTTCTGAAACGCAGTGGAAACGGCAGTATAGTCGAGGATCGTTTTCATTTTAAAACAGATTCGCACTACTGTAAACAGGGCCTAAGAGAAACATATGACATCAGGACTGTCAATTTACCATGCAATTAATTTATTTATTTTTTAAAGGAAAAAAAAAAAAAAGTAGTTACTGATTAGCTAGTAGTGAACTACCGCTTTCAACTGAGCGCTATTACTTACTAATTCGTTAATCTGAGTTTCTTGTTAGTTAATAGTAGTTACTAGAATGTTAACAGGGCTTGTGCATTTAAAATGGCCGACGACATTGCAGAGAAATCAATAGCCGAGTTCCAGACAAAAGCCACCACTGTTTGACAAGTCAAAGCCCCTTTTCAAGGATACTTTAAAGAAAATGGATATATGGAAAACAATCGGTCATACCCTTAGAATAAATGATGAGAAGTATTAATGATGAGATCATTATGTCAGGCTAGCAAACAGTGTAAAATAAAATTACCTCAGGTATCCAGCGTTAGTTTCAACAACATCGTATTGCTTCCTTTGAAGTTGCAGTGAAAAAGACTAGGCATTGTTTTCAGTAGCGTGTTTACCCACCATGCAAAGCACGCAATTGTGTGGGACCCCCACGATTTCTCCCCAGTGGGGGGAACCGGAACATGTTCATGAGGCCCCCTCCCGGAGATTTGCTTAGGGCCCCTAATAACGTAAACATGCCCCTGGTTGTTTTTATTCCACTATATTGACTTCGTCAGCTAAATTCAGTGTTAGATTAGATCGATTACACTAGCTAGATTTACTCAAAACATAGCATGCTGAGGACATCCGCTGGTTAAAGCTGTGTAAATGCAACAAGAACAGCAAAAACAAGTTGTACACACTTTGAAACCACAGCGCGTGAGCTTAGAATAAACAGATCGTTATCGTTCGATATCAAATATAGTTATTTTTATAGTTATATAGTTATTTATTAATGATGAAACAGTATTCTAAAGTGTTACCAAATAATGTAATCTAAAAATGTACACATTTAATCATATGGAAATAGAACAAACAATATACTGACTTCTAAAGGTGCTTTATTCATCTGCCACAGTAATATCTTTTCTCACCAAATATTAATATATGCATTATTATTATGATTACTTGATTTTCTTATTCAGAATATCACATAATTCAATTAAAATTTTAAGTGATGAACTCTTTAATATCTACTGTTTGAGAAAATCCATCCATTTCTTTCCCTATTGCATAGAAATTCCATTCGAATGAGCAACATGCTAATAAATCACAGGAATGGCAAAAAGAATGGGAGCAGGGTTCAACAGTTTCCCATGTTGTCATTTTATTCTGTCCCTGCCACTTGGCTTGTCATGTTTATAGTGACAGGTAGCTCTCACTGTGCTACGTTATAGTCGGTGCAATCAATAGAAACGACCGTAAAACACACTACACAAGACCTGCTGAAGCACGGAGAGCATCTTTAGTGCAGACCCTTCTCTGGGTGTCAGAGATTGGATTGCCGCTGGAATGGATTTGACAGGGAAGCAAAGGCCAGGGGTACAAAATAAATGGCACTCAAGGATGGGTGTGTGATTCTAAGTCAGACGCAAGAGAAAGAAAGAGAGAGAGAATGACCCTCAAAGTCTTTACAGTAGAACCAGATTATTGTATAGGCCTTTCTCAAGAAATGGTGCCATTTGTGCCTGCCATTCAAAAGTTTAGGGTCAGTAAGCTACACTGTCCCCTGGCTTCAAAGACAAGGCTTAAGCCTAGTCCCAGACTAAAATACATGTTTGAGCTATTGAAAGCAAACTTGCACTGACATATCTTAAAATATGTCCAGATGCACACAAGGCATGTTTATAAAAGCTACTTAAATGTCTTAATTGAACTAAGGCCTAATCCTGGCTTAATCTAAGCCCTGTCTGTGAAACCAGGCCTAAGACTTTTATTCAGCAAGCATTAAATTGATCAAAAGTCACAGTAAAGACTTTTACATTATTACAAAAAATCTTTTACAAATAAATATATTGTTCTTTTGAACTTTTGTTCTTTTGAATACATTTTAACACAGAATTAAATTTTTAAAATATTTTTTTTATTCATTTTAAATATGTCAAAATGTATTTTAGTTATTTTAACTTGTAATAATACAATTTAAAATGTTATTAAATTGTAATAATATTTCACAATACTTTTTTTTTTTTTCACTACACACTAATCCGCGTCTAAGCTTTCAAATAATGTGACTACATCCGGTAAATTATATATTAAATAAGTCAGCCACTAGCACAGTTTCTTGAAAATGAGCCTTATACTGTTAGTAGTTACACTTGTGTAACCACTAATGTAGGTTCCATGTGGAAAATAACTGAGACTGCTAGATACATTAAAAAATAATGTGATTGCTGCGGTACGCCTCTCTTAATTACCTTTTCCCTTGACCTAAGTGTAATCTTGAACGCTATCTCTTTGTTCCATGGTGTTACTGCCTTTAAACTTTAAACATTCAGGTCAAGAGTCAAATTACATGATTCGTTGACTTTTGGGAGTGTACGCTCCAACTGCACATATTGTAATGTCTTGTCAAGGCTTTAGTTCTTCTACATTAGGATGTGTTGCTGCTCTTCACATCTGAACTTTTCATCTTTAGCTTGTTGCGTTTCTGTAAATGCCTTCGCCACTGTCTGATTTTCCACTGACACACACGCACCACACACTTGCATTCTTTTCTCTCTCCCATCCCTGCAATGCTAAAAAGCGTGTCGTCATTGTCACCATAGCAACTGTGTCTTGCGCGACGCTTGAACGCACAGCTGTCTCTGCCAGGATAAGCAGCGGCGTGCGTATGTGCGTGTTTACTTTGTGTACTGCTGGTTTTTTTTTTTTTGGTTTGTGTTTGATTCTTTGTGCCAGTGTCTAATGTGAAATGTATGAACAAGTTTGTGTGGTCGGGTGTGTCTCAGAGAGTATCACTGGTGCATAACTACGTATTTGTGATAGATCTCATTTCTCATCATTAGATGTTCTTGAATGAGACACAAATGAGAGATTAGATACACTTTGCAGAATTATTATTACTCATTCTTAGGAACCTAACTGTTGAAGGGATAGTCCACCCAAAACTGAAAATTATGTCTTCATACTCACTCTCATGTGGTTCCAAACTTTTTTGACTTTCTGCCATCTGTGGAATGCAAAAGAAGATATTTTGAAGAATGTTGATATCCAAACCGTTTCGGTTCCATTGACTTCCATTGTAAGGTCAAAAAGTAGAATGACGTCAATGGGAACCAAAACTGTTTGGTTACCAACATTCTTCAAAATCTCTTCTTTTGTGTTTCGTAAATGATGACAGAATTGTCATTAAAGGGGACCTATTATGCCCCTTTTAACAAGATATAATATAAGTCTCAGTGGTCCCCAGAATGTGTCAGACGTTTCAGCTCAAAATACCCCACAGATCATTATACTGTGTTGTAAATGCTCATTTTTGAGTGGAAGGAAAAACATGCTGGTTTCGCATATCTATCGCGTCTAGAAACGTGTGGAAAGCGCGGCCGCGCCGCTTTTTCCTCCTTTCTACAAGCGCTTGCGCTCCCGTGGTGTCTGTCGTTGCTACGCAACCATGAACTGCGCTCTCCACGATAACAAGGAAGCATCAGCAAAGGATTAATTGATTTCTAGCCTTTGCATTAGCTTTACTACTAGATATATTTATGGAGATGAGAAATAAAAACCACCCTGTACAGCTATGATCAGCTGTTCGGCTGAGATTTTGATGTTGTTACGGAAAGGGCGAAGCTAATCGGTTGGTTCTTGTTACATGACCTGCGTTCTAAAAAGTTGAGATGTTTTCATTCTAAAAAGTTGAGATGTTTTCATCTTAAAAGTTTCAGATGTTTTCATCTCCCGCGGCATAGGCACGCCTGGAAAAAATGAGCGCACCACATTGCATGCACATCGCGACCACATCGCTCCTATTACGAGCATGCTTGCCGCGCGCCTACATTTGAAATAACGAATTTGCACGCGCAAAAGATGCAATATGTGAACGGCCCCTTACTTAATAAGTGTTTGTTCTGTCAACTTAACATTGCTGAGTGAAACGCACAAATTAATGTTGACATAACTAACTGGGCAGTGGATCCGTAGTTCCCAGCATGCTTTGCAAGGGACTGCATTAGGAGTGTAAATTTAGGGATTAAAGTGTTATTTTATGTGTTTTTCAGTAAAGGGAAAGATGTTGTTAGTTTATGCTTGTGTTTAATGTTCAGTTATGTTGGACATTTAGAGGAGTTTGAGAGTAATGTTTTTGTCTCATATACACATGTTTATAGGATGGAATTCCTGCTCTCAATTCAATTCACCATTCGCAAAATCGAACCCTTAAGTTACTGTTGCAATGTCCGACAAGCCATGCCGATATCTGTTCTTACACAGTGAAAAATACATCGCGGAGCAACGCGTCGACAGAGAAGACAGAGCAGGTTACTTTTGATATGAAACAAAGCCTCAAATTTCAAATTTTGTCATTTTTAAAGAAATGTAAACAATAAATACCATTTTGTAGCTCTTTAATGTGTCGTGACAGATCGCTGTCGTGCCTCAGTTAAAGCGGTCATCTCTTCCTACTAGTTAATTTATAGCATCAAATAAACATGAATGAACATCAGAAGGAATGTTGTTTCAATCGCAGAAAGACGTCAGTACACACCACTTTTCAAGTTCAAGTCACCTACGTTAATCTGCTAACTCCCCTGACTGCTTTGTTGGACAAAATGGCGGATTCGGCTTTATGATTGGTTAGATCGCCTGTCAATCAAACTCCTGGTGAAGGGTCAATTGAGTTTGTTCAATGAGTTATTTTTTGAGTGTAAAATTAAATAGTTAAATAAGGTAATTTAAGTCAATAAATGCATTCACCTTACATAATAAACATAACATTAAGTAAACTGCACATATAAATATTATGTAACAGTGACAAATTCAAATGCTTTGTATTTGCCCAAAGAAATTTTGTCAACTTTACTTAAATTTATTTTGTTCATGCAACTAAATTGTTATTTGTACAAATAACTCAATATAGTATACCACTTGACACTGCTTTTTAAGTAAATCCAACATTTTTTTTTTTTTTTTTTTTTTTAGTGTTGCGTAGTGATCTGAATATCATAGAGACTTGTGATATCAGAAGTAATATCAGAAAATGTTGAAATCTAGTTATTTAATAATTCTATCTGATGGTCTACAATAAAATACAACATAAAGCATAAAAATTGGAGCATGAAATTTTTCCACATGCTGTCTGTTGGATCGTCATCTGAGGGGTGTGTGTGTGTGTCTAAGAGAGCACTCCTGTAGGATCCCAAAGCTGCCCGACTGGAGCTATTAATAACTACATCAGGGGCTGGGCAGGTTTATATATAGACTCAGCGACTGGATTTTCCCTCTCATTGCAGACAAATGAATAATGAACGAAAAAAATAGGGCTCTGCCAAGGACCAGTCGCTCAGGTCATCTAGTCCTGTCTGTGTGTGCACGCACGAGGACACAGCTGTTGCCTCTGTATCTCAGGGGCTTTACAAATTCAGCCGAACCTTGTCTTCCAGCATCAGGTCAGAGCTGTTTCGAGAGACAAACAGAGGATAAAGACAAGGACATTTCTTCAAGGGCAGTACTAAAAACTGTACGATTCATTAAGCATTTTAACTCATTTCACATTGATATTCACAAGAATGTCAATGTGTGTGTGTGTGTGTGTGTGTGTGTGTGTGTGTGTGTGTGTGTGTGTGTGTGTGTGTGTGTGTGTGTGTGTGTGTGTTTGAGTGCTTTGTCATGCCATCGTTTGGTGGAAAATGTGGAAGACATGGTCTCTTCTTGTAACCATGGCGACAGTGTCACTTTCTGAGGGACATGAAGGCGTGTTCGGCAACACTATCAGAAGCTCATCTCTCCCTCTCCCCCTACATCAACCCACAAGTCTGGGTCTGTCTGGCTTCTCACATTGTTGCAACTTTTTAGAAGATTGCTAACATTCACGTAAATGACGTAAATGAAGGAATGTTCTATCTAGAAGCAAAACATCTAGCCAAAATACTAGGTCATTGTGGGTGGTTGCAAAAGCATTGCTATCTAGTTGCTAGGGTGTTTCAGAATGGTTGCTTACTGGCCTGTGAATATGATTCTTGTCTCTAGATATGGCTTGGGTCCTTCCTTCAATGAAGATCCAAATAATTTTTTACCTGATTTATCATCTGTTAGATGAAAACCAAGTTGTTGTTTTTTTGTGCTATTATTCATGTACATAGCAGAAATAGTGCAAGGTGAGTTATGCACAAGTACTTAAGGTTAGGGGTTCATTAAGATAGAAATGATTGCCATTTACAGTCAGAATCAACCATTGACGTCAACAGGATATATTGTTATTGAAGCTGTGGCCTAACAGTTATTGCTTATACTCTGGCACGTTGCAATCTGTTGAAATCTGACAAATTCTGTTCCTCATCATTTCCTCTTCTATTGCCTATATACTATACCATACAAGTTAACTCTTTCCCCGCCAACTTAAAAAAAGAATAAAGAAAGTTGCCAGCCACCACCAACATTTTTTTATCATTTACAAAAAAAGAAGAAAGAAAGAAAGAAAGAAAGAAAGAAAAAGAAAGAACAGAGCCTCTGCTTTAAAAAAAATGCTTTTATTCTAGCCTCATGCACTTGAATTTGGGAAAGTTTCATAAAAAAGCAACATTTTATACAAAAAGCTGAGAAAATGGTGTTTTTGTCAAAGACTTCATCCACGTCAGATTCAGAACCATCATCAAAACATAGATGGAGTAGATCGAGTCCATCAACACCCACAAAGCTTCACAGTCCAATGCCTCTTCATGGGTCGACATTTCATTCGTTAATGTTAGGCATTTTTGATGTATATGCTGTTTAATGTTTGATGATTGCCTTATTTTACATGTGCATAAGCAGTGCTTTTATTGCTTATTTCTGCTTCTTTTCACCTGTGTTTTGATCCGGAGATTCTCTGCTCTTTCAGAAGAAGCGTAATAGCGCCCCCTACCCTATAACAGTGAAAACATGGATTGTGCCAAATTCTGACCCCCGACAGATTTTAACCGTCCTCGTTCCCCAGTATGGTTAGGTTTAGAATTAGGTGTGGGGGTGTGGTTAAGATTAGGCATGGCAACAACACTCTACTACAACAACTCTTCCTCTTCTCTAAAGCAGCCCAACATGACCTCACCCCCTTTGTTGCGTGTTCCCGGGGCAGGGTTTATGTAAATTTGTAGCAGCCTCAATAAGAGGGGGGGGGTAATAATTTGTCAGGGAGTCCAAATTATGCACAATACTAGAAATTTCCATCAATGGTGGGGAAGCATTGTGTCATAAATGACGGAAAATTCCATCAATGGTGGGGAAAGTCTAAAAATAAGTCCTAAATAAAAAAAAAAAAAGGAAACAGCGTAGATTATTAAAGCTACCAGGTAGGCAAATCCATAACAATAAAACAAGGACTTGTACCCAGTGTGAAGTAAACTTACAGAATTTTAGTACAGGACTAGCAACTGTCATTTCCCCATAAACACCTTCAGACTGCTGTATGTTTGTAAGTAGCAACTAGTCTAGCATGGTGTTGATGCTGCTGATAAGAGGGACAGAGGCTTCTACACTTTTCAAACAAACCTCTTCATGTGACTGCCTCCTACTGAGCTTGAAGAAGGTTGCCATGACAATTCTGCAGCAGTGGTTGAATGTCAGTGGTCAAGGTCAAAGGAGGAGTTTTCACTCAAGAGTCACAGAAACATCTGCACAACAAGTGGGTTATGCAGGCATATTATTTACTAATGGTGATAAATAATATATAACGAGAATAAAAAGAGAGAAAAGTGCAAAGTTCATACAGACAAAAACATTTAAACCATTTTCATTATATATTTTAATTTAATGGCTCTATTTAATAAATGTCACAGTAGTCCATTTAAGGTACAAGAAAAATATATTAATTCTCTTTCATTTTTTTGTTAAATATATTCTCTTGGAGTTGCACCTCATGTAAAAATAAAAACAATCATTGGGTGGTTCTCTTGTCACATGACAACAGCATGGCTTCCTTCATGTTGGTTACTTGGATTTGGCGGACAAACGGTCAAAAAATAACGTCACGATTTTTTATGTTCACATAATCCTTGAGTATGGTAAAGTACTGAGTATTGTTTTTATGCATTTACTATAGCGTTTAAACCGCACACATTCTCTGATGCGTAATGTATGGGTTTACCCTAAGACCGTCCCTTAGACGGTATAAAAAATTGTGAATGCTTCAAGATGCATACCCGTTTCTGTGATTTTCTCAGCCTCAGATGAGCTGTTGACATCCAAAAGAGTTACGTCACTGCAGGTGGCACAACCTGATCAATAAATGAAAAGAAATGCTCAAAGAAGCAGTGACAATCGCATTTAGTTGCAGTGTGTACATGTTTTTTTTCCATTTTCTAGATTAATTTTAATGTGTTTTGAATAATGTAATAAACTAGCTTCATGTCACTGAGAATCTCGTTTGCATTTTTTTTTTCCATGCGGCCCTTTATGGGATGTTTTTAGAGACTTCACACGCTTGTGTGTGTTTGTATGCATATGAGTATATTTGTTGTGTGTCTCAGGAGAACATAATTTGTACATGATTGTAGGAGCACCCCACTGGATGTGATAATGAGCCGCTCACCTGAGATTTCTCCCTGTGCATCCTTAGCTGTCTCTACACAGGGAGTTGACCCTGTTATGCCTTCCTCAGCTTGAGTGTGTACAGACATTATTATCAGATTATCACTTGGTCAATGGCTCAATTGATTGTGCACTGAGAATACTGTATGTGCTGAACCCTTTTAAAATGTTTTCCCCATTTAACATTCATTGTCACTTAAGTGGACTGTCTTTTTTTAGTTGCCCTTTTCACTTTTTAACATTAAGAATACTCTGTAACGCACATGTGCACACACATGTTTGGCGTAAAAGGCCAAGAAAATGACCCAGAAATGATTCTTTCTTACCTTCAGGGTTCAGAATCACTCAGAGATGTAGTAAATTGTTGTTCCTCAGGGTTTGCTCTTTTATAGCTCAGATGTAATGGAGTTGTCAGTTATGTTTCTTTTAGGTATTAATTTTGTCTCGATTTGGCCTTGCAAACATTTGATGAGAAATGTTTGAATTGAAGCTACATTGAAATCTCTGAATTTTTAATGCAAAAATCAGACAATGTTGAGATCTTGTCTGAATTCTATAGGAAACATTAGACTGCTCTCTAGGACAAAACTGAAATATTAAAGACATCTCATGAGACATATCTCTTAAAGGGGATCTATTATGCAAAATTCACTTTTGCATGGTGTTTGGACATAAATGTGTGTTGGTAGTGTGTGTACACAACCACCCTATAATTATAAAAATCCAACCACTCATTTTTTTTTTAAATCCCCATAAATCATAAGCAGTGTCTCAGAACAAGCCGTTTGCAGGTTCCTGGCATTGTGACGTCACATTAGCCACAGGCCCTGCCCCTGAATTTTGAGACATGTTACCATAGAACCGCCCTGAGCAAGTGGATGTGGCAGTAATGAAGGTGAGAGCACTTTATTACAGTTCATCGAAGTTGATTTACGGAAGTTTACCAGTTTATTAAGCACCACCCGAAAAGGCATAAGGTCTTTATATATTTGTTGTAATGAGTGTTTCTGTATACTTTGCTATGTATGTTGATGATAATGCAAGGGAAAGAGAGAGTTTATGGATAATATTTTAATGCCCACTTGCACTGTGTTTTATTAAGCTCTTACAGTGACTTTCTAGAGTGAAAACAGGCACTTCATATTTTTGTGTGAAGTACAATAAAGGTTATAAAACTCATCATAAACAGGCTTGTACTAATATAGTGGATAAAAACAAGAAGACAATATAAGTTATAACCGTAATTAAACTAAACTATACCTGTTCTATCTCCATG